>NW_023270265.1:31609528-31658143 GCF_011800145.1 Mirounga leonina | reverse complement strand
CTTCCTTCCTTCCTCCCTCCTTCCTCCCTTCCTTTTCTTTCTTTCTTTCTTCCTTTTCTTTCTTTCTTTCTTCCTTTTCTTTCTTTCTTTCTTTCTTTCTTTCTTTCTTTCTTTCTTTCTTTCTTTCTTTCTTTCTTTCTCTTTTTTCTTTCTTTCTTTCTCTTTCTTTCTTCCCTTCCTTCCTTCCTTCCTTCCTTCCTTCCTTCCTTCCTTCTTTCCTTCCTTCCTTCTCCCTTCCTTCCTTCCTTCCTTCCTTCCTTCCTTCCTTCCTTCCTTCCTTCCTTCCTTCCTTCCTTCCTTCTTCTCTCTCTCTCCCTCTTTCTTTCTTTCTTCTTTTTCTCTCTTAAAAAAAAAAATATATATTATAGCCAATAGGTAAACTCAATTTATGCCCCAAGCAATCTACCTGTTCATGGCCTTCTTTCCTTTTGACATTAAAATATCAATTTATCACCTCCTATTTATTCCTAGATACATAAGAAAGCAAAGCATGTTAATCTTAAATATTCAAAGCATTTAATGGAAACATGCAGTACATTTAAAGAATAATTACTGGACTTGGTATACTCATGGTTAGGATTCCTTGAATCCCTAACATGGAAGGCAGTGTTTAGGTCATGTCTACAATAGAAGTTCTAAAATATATGATCTGAGCTTTTGGCAGAGAGAGGGTGTACTGAGATACAAAATGTCTAAAGAGATTGATTTTATTCTTGTGTTTGTTTGCTTGTTTGTTTTTCCTGGGGGGGATGGAGTTGTTTTGATACAAAAGAAAAACTTAATACATCTTCTAAAAACACACACTTAGAGTTTCACTTTCATGAGAAAGAAAACAAACAAAAAAACAAAGAAACAAATAAATAAAACACCCAGAGGGGTGCCTGGGTTGCTCAGTCGGTTAAGCATCTGCCTTTGGCTCAGGTCATGATCCCGGGATCTTGGGGTCGAACCCCACATTGGGCTCCCCTGCAGCGGGGAGTCTGCTGTTCCCTCTCCCTCTACTCCTCCCCTGACTCATGCTCTCTTTCACTCTCTCTCTCAAATAAATGAAAAATAAAATCTTAACAAAAAAACCCTGAGCTTCCAAATTCAGGAATAATGCAATTAACCTGGGGATGGTGAGGGAAATAGAGCTTAATCACCAATTATTTATTGAGTATCTATTATGTTCCAGGGATTGTGATATGCATTATGATAAATAACAAAGGAGAGCAAGTCCCTCTGTTGGAGCTCTGGAATTTACAAACCAGTTTGTGGCATGAGTTACAGACATATGGAATGAGGAGAAAGATCTATGGAATAATTTAACTTGATATAGTACTATTTTCAGATCACTTTTTGTTATAAATGACAGAATACCAACTCAAATTGATTAAGGCACAAAAGGGAATTTTGAACCCCTGGACTTGGCACAGCCAAATCCAGGGGTCCAAAAGTGTCACCTGGAATCTACCTATCTCTTGGTTCTACTTTACTCTGTGTCTCTCGAATGGCTTCTAGAACCTTATCTTCTTTTAGTTTAGTACCTGCAGATGAACGAATTTTTTTTTTTCATTAATTCCAGAAAATTTGAGTCTTACAGTGCTTGTTTAGATTACGTGCAATCCCTGAATCTATCTCTATGGTCAGTAAGAAGAAATTCACTAACTGACAAGGCCTAGGTTTTTTGTCTATCTAAGTATTGGAGTAGGTCAGCATTATCCATATACTAAGATTAGGAGTTTCCAAAATGAAAATCAGATGCTCTAACTAGATGAGGGAGAAATGGATGCTGCGTGAGCAGAACAGATTCTTCTCATAAGACCACAGAACCATGGTGTGTAGTATCATGTGGCCCAACTCGGTGACCTTCAGTCTTGTCACAGTAATAGCCTCAAAGATAAGCTCACTTTGTGGATGACATAGAGGCTTTCTTTGGTCTGAATCTAGGGTGCAGCTTATTCCAGAGCTAGCTGGCTGACTTCCAGCCCACAGCATTAACTTTTTACTTTTTTTTTTTTTTAAGATTTTATTTATTTATTTGAGAGAGAGTGAACATGAGCAGAGGGAGGGGCAGAGAAACAAGCAGACTCCCCGCTGAGCACAGAGCCCAATGTGGGGCTCAATTTCAGGACCCTGAGATCATGACCTGAGCTGAAATCAATAGTTAGTAGCTTAACTGACTGAGCCACCCAGGCATCCTGACATTAACTTTTTAATTTACACTGGCTCTCGGCCAGCTTCCAAGTTCAAGTCAAGACCTAAATCCCTGGTCACTATAGTAGCAACAGTAGAGCTTGCAATTTTAGTTCTGCAGACCTAGCTGCCTTAACTGATTGCCTTATTTTTGGTGCCCACCATGGTCCTAACTCCATTTTCTTTCCTGTCTCCCACTCACCAGAGCTCTGAAATAAAGTTTAACAATGTCCATCAATAAGAAGATCTACCATCAATGCCTACAGAATGAAAACATCACCATGGGCTGTGGAAGAGAGCTCCATTTTTGCTTATTTCTTCAACTGCCTTTATTACATGGATCCATTGTCATTTTTTTATTTTGGTTAAAACACATAACATATTTACCATCTTAACCATTTTTAAGTGCACAGTACTGTTGAGTAACAGCTCTCTATAATTTTTTATCTTGCAAAACTGAAACTTTATGCCCACTGAACAAAACTCTGTTTCTCCTTCTCCCCCTTCTAGGCTTTGGCAAACACCATTCTACTCTCCAGTGTCTCTTATAAGGGCCCTATTGCCTATTCATATGAGAAATAATTGAGGGACCAGGAATGCTTAATTTGGACTAGAGTATGCCAGGGGACCTGAGAGCTCTTCTTATGCATCAAATATCTGCCATGCGTGTCTTGTGAATAGACTGCTTCAAATATGATTTTGAAGCAAGTAGGACATGAATGATTTAAAAAATTATATTCTGCATTATCCCAGTGTCTGGCAAAAAGGTCAGATACTAGAAAGTACAAAAGGAAAGAAGTTAGGCTCACTTAAGAAGGCATTTTGCAACAGAGCTGTCTTACCATGGGATATGATTCCTCTGGGAGAATGGAGTTCCACACCATTACAGATGCTCAAATATAAGTTCCTAATAAGACAGAACAATTCTAGAGATGGTCATCAAGATATCACACAAGGATTAACTTGAATGTTCCCTTTATTCTCTTCTAACAATGGAATTTCTCTATGGCTTTGGAAGAGAAAGACTATGATTTATTAGCTACTTGGCATGACATAAATACAAAATTTGGTGTTTTAAATGAGATCCAGAAAGTTGAAAATTCAAACTACCTTGTGAACATACTCAACCAAAGTATACTTCATCAAAATTTAAAATACATTTGGGAGATAAAGGGATTCCTTTCATTCCTGACTATAATGGAGTATCAAAACCCACCGCAAACAACTATAAAACTGGGCAACATATATTAACTGACTTCATTCATAACTTGGGCACTAGGAAATGCTGGAATATAATGCCTGAGAGAAGGGAAATGAGTACTACAACTTCCCTGGATAAATGCCTAGGGACAATTTTTGAACCGTGCTGCAGGGAAGAGTGAATGAACAGGGCCTGATGAACTTGCTGAATGGAGGACATAAAGCTCAAAATTCAAGGAGGCTGAGTCCTCTGGAAGTGTAGGTAGAACTCTGAAAAAGATAGAGCAATGTAAAAAATTAACTCTAGAAATCTGGGTAAGGATCCTCTTGAGTAATTGCTAAGTAATAAGCTACCCTTCTATAAGATGAAACCACAGAGATAAACAAATAAAGATCACAGAGCACTGGGATGATCCAGACTCAAATCTCACAGAGGGTCAAGAAGTGGTCAAGCTTCAACCCCCCAGAATAGAGAGTTCTTTGTGATGTTCCAGAGCAATGAGTGAATTCCAAAAATTTCATATTGTAGGAGGAAGCCTGAACTATCCCGGAGTGAAAACTACTCTAGCTCTAGACCCACCTTAAAAAAAAAAAAAAAAAAAAAAAAGCTTAAATCATACCATGAAGGTACCATATGGATCAACAAACAGAAAAAAGCCCAGTGCTCTTTAATTCTAGACACTCAGCAATGTAATATTCACAAATTCGAGCTATTACCAGACAAGTCAAAAAGCAGGTAAAGGAATTCCATAACCAGAAGAAAGATGAGTCATTAAAAACAGACTCATCAAAGAACTAAATAAATGGAGAGATATTCCATGTTCAATTAATTATCAAGATATCTGTTCTTCCCAACTTGATCTATAGATTCAAAGCAATCACAATAAAAATTTCAGCAAGTTCTTTTGTGGATATTGACAAACTTATTCTAAAGTTTATATGGAAAGGCAAAAGACCCAGAATAGCTAACACAATATTGATGAATAAAACAAAGTAGGAAGATTGACACTTACCTGACTTCAAGATTTACTATAAAGCTACAGTAATCAAGACAGTGTAATATTGGTAAAACAATAGGCAAATCAATAGGACAGAACAGAAAACTAACATAGTCATAAATATAGTCATAACATAAATATACTCAACTGATCTTGACAAAGGAACAAGCACAAGAAAATGGAGCAAGTCTTTTCAAACAAATGGTATTAAAACAACTAAATCAGCATGCAAAAACATGAATCTAGACACAGACCATACACCCTTTACAAAAAATTAATTCACAGTGGACATAGGCCTAAATGTAAAACACAAAACTATAAAACTAGAGGATAACTGTAGAGAAAACCTAGTTGGGTACAGCAATGCATTTTTAGATACAACACCAAAGACATGACCCATTAAAGAATTGATAAGGTGGACTTCATTAATATTAAAAACTTGTGCTCTGTGAAAGAGAATGTCAAGAGAATGAAAATACAAGCCACAGAATGGGAGAAAATATTTGCAAAATATTTTCAAAAGACATCTGACAAAGGGCTGATACCCAAAATATATAAAGAATATATAAAATATGCTCAAGAAAACGAAAGCAAAAAAACCAATTAAAAAATGGACCAGAGATCTAAGCAGACACTTCACCAAAGAAGATACACAGATGACAAATAAGCATACGAAATGATGCTCCACATCATATGTCATCAGGGAAATGCAAATTAAAATATCAATGAGATTTCACTACACATTTATTAGAATGACCAAAATATGGAACAATGTCAACACCAAATGTGGGAGAGGATGTGGAGCAACTGGAACTCTCATTAATTGCTGTTGGGAATGCAAAATGGTGCAAGCACTTTGGAAGTTTCTTACAAAAGTTGGCAGTTTCTTACAAAACTAAACATACTCTTAGCAGGTGATTCAACAATCACACTTCTTGGTATTTATCTAAAGGAGTCAAAAACCTGTATCTGCACAAAAATCCTGCACAAGATATTTATAGCAGCTTTATTCATCATTGTCAAAACCAGGAAGCAACCAAGATGTCCTGCAATAGGTGAATGGATAAATAAACTATGGTACCTCCAGACAATGAAATATTATTCAGTGCTAAAAAGAAATGAGCTGTCAAAGCCAGGAAAAGACATGGAGGAATCTTAAATGCATATTACTAAGTGAAAGAAGTCAATCTGAAAAGGCTACAAACTATATGATTGTAACTATATTCTGGAAAAGGCAAACAATGGAGACAGTAAAACAATCAGTAGTTGCCAAAGGTTGGGGGTAGGGAAGAATGAATAGATTGAGCACAGAGGATTTTTAGGGTAATAAAAATATTCTGTATACTTCTATAATGATAGTTACATGCCAGCCATCACATATTTGTCTAAACCCAGAGAATGTATAATACCAAGAGTGAACTATCATGTAAACTATGGAGTTTAGGTAATAATGAGGTGTCAATGTAAATGCACCAATTGTAACAAATGTTCCACTCTGGTGTAGGATATTGATAATGGAGAGGCCATGCCTGTGTGGGGGCAGGAGGTATATGGAAAATCTCTATGCCTTCCTCTCAATTTTGCTGTGAACCTAAAGCTGTTATAAAAAACTTAAGTCTGAATTTTAAAAAAATCCAGAAATGACAGAGATAATAGAACTAGCTCAGTGGGATGTCAAAACAGCTTTTATGGATATGTAAAAGTTTTTAAAGATTAGCATGAGAAAAAGAAATGATATATAAAAGAACCAGTGGTATATCTAGAAGTAAAAAATAAAATATCTAAGTTGAAAAATTCACAGCATGGATTAATATGAGATTAGAGATTACAAAAGAAAATATGATCTAACTTCAACAAAGAACACTAGAATTTATCCAAATTGAAACATAGAAAAAGAGAGACTGCGAGAAGAACATTATCTCAGCGACCTATGGGACAATACCAATTGGTACAACATACATATAATTTGAGTCTCAGAAAACAAAGGAGAAGGGAGAAAAATATTTGAAGAAATAATGACCAAATTGTTCCAGATTTGATGCACAGAGATTATACAAAACCACACCAACAGACATCATAATCAAATGGATAACAGTGACAAAGAAGAAATAACGTAAAAGCACCAGGATATTAAAAGACATTTGAAATACTGAGGAACCAAGATCAGAATTGCCACAGAGAAAACGGACACAACAAAGGCAGAACAAGGGTAAGAACTACTGAAGGTGTCTTACAGAGAATGCACGTCAGAAGATAGTGGAACAAATCTATCAAGTGTCTGTGAGGAAAATCTGATAACCTAGAATTCTATATCCAGCCAAGAAAAAAAAATTGACCAAAAATCAAGGAGAAATGAAAAATTTTCAGACAACAAATGCTGAAGGAATTTCATGCCAGTAGATTCATACCATGGAGGATATTTTAGAAGTTCTTCAGGTGGAAGGATGTAACACCAGAGGGACAACTGGGTTTGCATAAATAAATGAAAATCACCATAAATGGTAAATACAAAGATCATTTTCTCTCATTTTTAGGTGTCTTTAAAAGAAAATTAACCATTTAAAACAACAGCAATGCATTGTGGGGTTTATAATATATGTAGAAAAATGTATGACAAGAATATCTTAAAGAACAAGAAGAGGAAAATTAAAGAATATTCCTGTAAGGCTCATACATTTTTACATTCTGGATGCATATCACAAACTCTGAAGCACCAACCAAACTGACAGAGGAGGTGGAATAGAATAAATCAATCTGATAAAAGGCAAAGAGAAAAAAAAAAAAACAGATTCATGATAAATAGGAGACAAAAGATTATAGATTTAATCCTATTCATATTTGAAAATCATGAATTTAAATGTTATAGATATTTTAGTTGAAAGGCAGAGATTTTTCAGACTGGATGAAAGGGAGTTCCAACTGTAAACTGTCTACAATAAAACCATTTAAAATATAAATCCACAGAGAGGTGTTGATAGGGAGATAAAGTTGGTGTGATTGATGTTTTTGATCTTGATTGTGGTGTTAGTTTCACAAGTACATAACTCAGACCCTTCTGTTTGTATACTTAAACAGGTGCATTTTATTGCATATAATTTATATTTCATTATATATGTTACATTATAATGCAGATGATACAATATTTCATTGAATTTTAAAACAGTAAAGTTGATTTTTAAAAGTCAAAACCAAATCCATTTTAAAATATAGTTATGATTAGAGATACTCTGTTTTCATGTAGCCAAGCACCAACCAAGTCTTTGTAGGGAAATTTGTCACATGGCTTAGTAGCCCCTAGCACTTTCAGGAATATTCTTACTTCTTCTCTGACCCTAGAGCAAGAACACTGACTTTTCCCAGGATTAAAGCTGAGTTGGACTGAGCCATCTACATTCTGCCTCTGCTGTGGCTTAAAGCTTCCATTTACACAGGGCTTCTTATGATATGGGCTAAGAGAGCATGATCAAGCTACTTGCCTACACAGCACTTTGGTCTCGCTCCAAGCTCAGTAAGCACAATTAGCAAGGTAAATGGCTAGAGTTCAGGAGTTCCTGAAGACCAAGAGGGCCACAGTACCCAATACATGATGCTCAAGTGTAAGGTCAGGGCCTCATCCTTTCTGTTATACCTTTAATTCTGAGCAAGGTCTGTGCCCATGAGCCAAGCCTGTTCCACCGTGAAAAATCTAAGTGAATTAATTAAATGAATTCAATATAGTGTGGTTTAGAAAGTCATTTATAACCAATTTGGTTCAAGATTTATTTGCAATACTGTTGATAACTTTAGGCCTCTTTCTCCTAAAGGTAAAAGGACTTCCGTTGAGCTCATTTCTCTTAATAGCCTAAAATCCTTCATTGGTTACATTGCTTTGTGTTGGTATATTGCCTGTCCAATCATAAACCATTTTCTTTTGGTTTAACTAATGAACTCTAGGAGTCTTATGTATTAAAGCTGTTTCCAAGCTGGATTTTAAGTTCCTAGAGGCCCCTTGCAAGTCTGAATTCTGCAACACATTCCCAGCAGGGTTCCATTTGGTTGCTTGGTCTTAGAAGTACGACAGGCAAAAAAACATTCAGCAAGAATTTTGCTTTCTTGTAGTAGTTCGCTAATCTTTAGTGTCACAGAGAGTCAATCTTCTAGAGCAGTTTCCCAGAGTGTGGTAAACAATTTACTAATGAGAAATGTCTGATTTCAGATGCCACACAGATCACTTTTTAAAGAATTTTAATAGGTCTGTGTTTATTGTTGTATACATTATAAAATATATAGGCAGAACAAATTTCTTAATTTCACAGATGGTGTTTTATTTTTATTTTTTTATTATTATTATTTTTTTAAAGATTTTATTTATTTTTTTGACAGAGAGACACAGCGAGAGCGGGAACACAAGCAGGGGGAGTGGGAGAGGGAGTGGGAGAAGCAGGCTTCCCGCTGCGCGGGGAGCCCGATGCGGGGCTCGATCCCAGGACCCTGGGATCATGACCTGAGCCGAAGGCAGACGCTTAACGACTGAGCCACCCAGGCGCCCACAGATGGTGTTTTTAAAGACAAGGCTTGAGGCAGATATTGATCTGAAAACAGAAATGTAAGTAAAAATTTTAATTGATAAATGGGGAACACAGATGTAACAAAAACCATAGGGGTGATATGGAGAGGCTTGGATTTTGTGGGTGGGGGAAACTACTTTAAGACACAAGCTAGGGTGACTCATTACATACTCTGATTTTTACGGTTATATTACTTAGACACCATCTGCCTCATGTACCACACAACGCCCCTCCTTGGCCACAGCTGTCCACACACACACTTCTAAGGGTAGACATTCCAGCTGGCCAGTGTTTAACGACAGAAAGGACTTACTTCTGAACCTAATAGGCTCTAGGAGTGGAGCCCAGGTCTCTGAGCAGATCCCTTGACCTCTTGTACTTAGGTACCTAACTCTGGTTTATCAAGTGGAAGCTCCAGCAAATGAGTTTCAGGGTGTGAGCTTACCAACTAGGTCATGAATAAGAAATAAGTGCCATTTGTCAGCTTTCTGGAGTCAATGGCAGACAGCTGGATTAAGAGCTGACTCCTAAGCCTAATCAGGAAATAGCTCCCACCTGCTCAGGCGGGAACACCGCTCACCTATAGCCAGAAGCAGGGGGGCTTCATCACACTTCTCACCAAACACCTCTTCCGCCAAGTGATTTTTTTTTTTTTGGTTCCAGTTGGGAATCTTTAAAAAAAAAAAAAAAGGACATGTCAAAATTAATGTTGAGAATTGGTGTTATGAATAAAAAATTGTGCCAAATTAGCACTTCAAATTTAATTTTATGTGCAGCATGCTGCCAAGCAACTTGGAACATTTGCAGGTTGTTGAGAAATAGTTACAAATGGCAAATAGCTTCCCTCACCGCCTTCTCCCCCTCCCTTGTAGCATCTCCTCTGGGAGACACAGGGATACTGGGTCTGTGTGGGTGTTGGAGCAGGTGGGAGGATGACAGGTATCAAAGGGGCCTGGGGTGACTGTAGAAAATTGTTAGATTGTTTCTATCTGTGTTTCACATGAAGAATTTTCAGCTCCCAGATTTTAAACAATAGGAACTGCTTAAATTCAGATCCCTACGCTTGAATTCACATTCCTTGGGACAGCAATGATTAAAAAGAAAATATCAGCCTATTTCCATTACCTGCTCTATCCAAGAACCTGTAAGAACAATATTGTACAGTGTTTCTCTAAGTTAAAAAGAAGCTTTAACTTTTTAAACTTTTTTGAAAAATAAAAAAAAAATAAGTTAACTTTTTGCACTAGTTTGAAATGGGCTCTGATTTGTGTCACTTGGGACCTAACATCTTTTCCTCTGTCCCCTACATTCTGACTCCAAATCAAGTGACTCTTTGATAATGTCAAATCTTGACTGAATTGTATGAGACTGATCCATTGAAATGGGGTTTTTATTTTTCTAAAGTGGACTTCAAAATACTTTTCCTATTTTTAAAAAAAATTTTAGGTAATCTCTATACCCAATGTGGGGCTTGAACTCACAACCCAAAAATCAAGAGTCTCATACTCCACTGATTGAACCAGCCAGGTGCCCCTACTTTTCTTATTTTTAACCACCCCTTCTTCATGCTGGTGTGGTTTATTATGTTATGCATTATATGTGTTATACGTTTTATATTCATGCAACTGTGCATTTTGAAAGAATCTGAGAGGACATCTGGTTTACCCTCCTTTGCACAAGGGAAGCTGTGCAGCAGAGAGGAGTCAATTCCCCAAGCTCACTAAAAGCCATTCAGGAATTCTGGTCTTTCCTGCTTTCACTCTCAGGCCAGGATGATTTCCATGATAAGCCTCTGTCTCAGCAGGGGTGGGATCTGTATGTAAGAGAAGACTGCTTTGTTCCCTCTACAAAGAATATCTTGAATGTTAGGTGACTTCATTATTTTGCACACTTGCCTCAAAGTTACTCTTAAAATGTTAATGTATTTTCTTGTCAATCCACCAAATGTCCAGACTCCTATTCTGCTGTGTATCCTGGAGTCTAACTACCTGAGCACTGCCAGCGTGAATTTTGTCCTCTCTTAATGGGCCGCAGTGGACTGAGAGCTGAACACTGGCTGAGTAGTGCGTGCAGTGGAATATGAAAAGGGAAGGAAATGTTCACAGGCTGGGAGATAATCCAAATTTCAGACTCTTGTGGGGGCAGAAGAACCAACAAGCAAAATATTCAGAGGAAGCTTAGCCACAGGCTATACTTCAGGAGCCAAGTGAGCCACCTATTTATTCATTTATTCTTACAAAAAAATATTATTGAGCACCTTTACTGGATGCTATGGAGAATGCAGAAATAAATAGCTCATATATTTTTATCCTTAAAAATGAATTAGGAAGCCACACCTGAAAACAATTCTAGAAGAGGTGCTGTCAAAAATAGAATAAGTTAGGGGCACCTGGGTGGCTTAGTCATTAAGCGTCTGCCTTCGGCTCGGGTCGTGATCCCAGGGTCCTGGGATCAAGCCCCACATCGGGCTCCCTGCTCGGCGGGAGGCCTGCTTCTCCCTCTCCCATTCCCCCTGCTAGTGTTCCTGCTCTCACTATCTCTCTGTCAAATAAATAATCTTTAAAAAAAATAGAACAAGTTAATGTGTCAAGCATTGTGATAAATATATTTACATATATTAGCTTATTTAAATTCTTACAGTAGACTATATATTTAAAAGGTAAACAGACCCGGCTCTGTTATTTGCTATTTGTAGAATTTTAAGCAAGTTGCTTCACCTTTCTGCTTTTTAGATTTTTTAAAATCAGTTGTAAAATAGAGGTACTAATGGAACCTATCTCATAAGATTCTTTGAGAATTGAAATGGATTAATGCATGTGAGAATTGAAATGGATTAATGCATGTGAGATGCTTAGCACCATTATGGTGTTGGTAGGTTTTTGGTTAATTGTAGCTATGATCATCTAACTACTCATGTTTGAGAAAATGGGTCAAAAAGACTTGCATTGCCATAGTTGGCTATGAACAGGTTTAAATATGTAATGTTTCCATTGAATCAAGCACTACTCCTCTTGAAAACAACTATTTGAACTCAGCAAAAAAGAAAAACACAAGGTGAGCGTTAACTTGTAAAGAAGTGTACTGTGTTCATTGAAAACACAGCCTTGAGTCTTCTGTAGTGTGTGAGATAATTTAATCATTGATTATCCTGTTATTAATGCAGGAGAGATGGTTCTTGTACCTTCTGTCCTTTTCACCATGGTACCTCGGCTTCAGGGGGATGATGGTAGGCTGTAATAATGAATTAGAATTGATGACCCCACTAACTTCTCTCCTTGTGGCTCTGAGTGCCTGTTTTGTGTTCAGATTGGTGAGTAGAAAGCTTCACTTCTCTTCAGAATGACATATACTTTGCCAGTAATTACTTTCCTAAAATGGAAAAGGAATTAAAATAAAAGCCTGAATGCAGAAGGGGGTGGCAGGTTTTTGGAAAGTGTATCGGCAATTTGAAGCATGAATAATTAATTTTGTCTTGAGATTAAGTTCAGACTGTGTTTATGATCTGTTGAAAAAAAAAAAAAACACCCTAATGGGTTCTAAATAAATTCAGTATCAATTTAAACTATTAGAGGAAGTTAAATCAAAATAATTAGGATATTAAAATACTTTGTGCATTTCCAATCACTGCCTTATTGAGGCTCTGGATCTTTTCCAAGGAACAATAATAGCATGAATATATTAGGATGTTTGCTTCCCTTAGAATGTGACAGTTTGCTCATGTAAAGATGATTGAGAACTTGCAGGAGACAGAAAGCCAGATTGATGTGTTGACATATTCAAGGGAGAAGGTGCTATATAAATGATAAACTATTTTGTACATATAGATTAAAAACAGCATTGTGACAATTTATTGTTAAAATAGTTGGACTTGATTATTCCTTATTTACAGTAATTGCTTAATTTCACGCTATAGTAAAGGAGGTATTATTTTTGTGACATTTTCAATTACTATAGAATGAGTTGGCAAAATCAGAGTAAGAGTCAGGTGAATTCCAATAGAACCCAGAGCTTGGTCACTTGTTTATTTTGCTTACGGCCATCAATTCTCATTGTCATTTAAATGGAGATCAAAGGATTCTTCCTCTATGTTACTTATTCGGATTTCCCTTCCTTTTATGCCTGCTTGGAGCATAGCAAGTGTGGAAATTTGAACAATTATAAAGAATTTTGAATTATATAGTTTTCCCGTTTTCTGAAGCAAAAGCTCATTTATTTGGAAATAATTTGGGTGAATTTATTTAGGGACTGCCATGGTGGAATGCCCATCAACATTCGAGAGCTCATGAGCTCTCTGGATTTAATCATTCTAGAGCTTGCAGGAATTGGTTTCTGAGTGATTTCCTTACAATAATTCAATGTTTTGTGTGTTTCTTTTCTCCTAAACATTATCCAGCTCATCTACATTTAATAGTCTCTCTTGAAAAATATTATTAATTAATCCAGCATAAATATGATTTGATAACTGGATATCTGAGTTATCATAACAATTATGGGGGCAATTTATAGCTTCCTTTCCTTTTTTTTTTTTCCAGAGAGAGAAGTAGAGAAAACAGAATTTCAGGGCACCTTAAGTAATTGATTCTGAAACTAAAGCATTGCAGCATTGCATTGAATACTTTGCTTCTTGGAGAATCAGAAAACGTAGTCAGGAATTGAAAAAAATGGATCCTCTCTCTCCAATAGACATCATAAAGTATAATTTCTAGTAATATTACAAATGATCCAGCAAAACAATAATAGTTTGAGCTCCAAAGAGCTCAATAAAACTGTAAACAAAACTTAACAAGCAACCGAAAAGTATTCTTGGTAAAATTATGAAAATGTTATGTATCCTAATGAGAATGAATAATGGATACCTAATTCACTATACATATAGTAAGTTTTCCCTTACTTGAAATACCCTTCCCAGTTTGTAATGTTAATCAAAATGCATTGTTTCTTTGCCTCATTAGAAAGGGGTTGTTATGCTTTCAAAACAGAAGTTCTATATTTTCTAAATTAGGGCTGAGCATCAGCAATTGGAAAATTATATCTTTAAAGGTTTTTGCCTCATTTCAGAGGATCCAATTCAAAGAGGCTCTACTGTAGATGAGGGCAAGATTTTTTTCTGAGTTAATTTTCATAATATTTCTAAGAGAGAAAGCAGGTCTGCATTTGTCCCAGGACAATGCTGACTCATTTCTTTTTCTTTCTTCCTTAGTTGTCTGTCTATGCTTTAATTCCTCATATGTACAATAAAGCTAAAATCATCCTCTTTCAGTCTTCCTGTGTATGTGGATAAATATTGTGTGAGAGAAGCCAAAAAGACTGACAAGAGGAAGGTAGGCGAATATGGTGGAAAAGCATTGGGTTCGGAGCCTGAAAATCCTGTGTTTTCTTGCTGCACCATCACTGATCTCAGGCAAGTGGTTGTATTTTACTGAGCTCCCTTCCGTTCCCTCAGTTGTAAAATAAGTAAATTAATAATCCCTACTTGCAAGTTTCTCATAAGTGGCAGACATAAGTTATGTAAAGCATCTATTACAGTGTCTGATAAATAGTGTGTATTCAGTAAACATGGACAAGTAGTGGTAGAGGCTGTCAAGGTCATAGCTATTGCAACAGTAACGTTAACATCCAGGTCTTGTCATTTTGCTATAGGTGATCATTAGTCGTGTATTCACAAATTATTATTTTTTTAAAAAATTTCAGAGTCTTTTAAATCCAGTGCCTACATGTTCCAGCTAGATAGCTTGAAGAGGTCTCAGAAGAGGTGTGATGTGAGGAATGGCATGTGGTATTCAGAATCCTGGTCAGGGAGGCAGCACGCAGCTGTGGAGCCCAGAACACTGGAGAACACCTCTACTGTCTATGCAGGGCAGGCACTACTTGCTCCCAGCTGATTTTTTCCACATAGTAAATAAAGGTTTCAGTGTTAACTAAGCCTTCCATTTTTTCCCCAAGAAAATCCAAAATCTGGATTTAATGTAAAATATCCTATTAAAATGTTGGTAACAAACTAAAAATTATTGTGTATAACAACAGTGTTATACAAAACACAGCATGGTTGAAGGACAGATCCAGCCTGTGGATGCCAGTTTGAAATCTCTCATCTATATAACAGACAGCAAAGCAGTTAATCCTTATATAGCATATACCACATGCTGGGTGAGCATACTTCTACGAACTTTACCTATATCAATAATATATTTAAGCCTTCCAATGACCCTCTAAGATGGGTATTAATAATCAGTTTTATTATTATCAAGTTCATTTCACAGATGAGGAAACCAAGGAAAGACAAGAGAAGTAACTTGCCCAGACAGTAAAGGAACTGGGATTTGATGTAAACAATCTGATGGCAAAGTTTTTGCATTTGACCCCGGGTTTGCAAAACGTAATAGGGAATTCCTCTTATTTATAGGAACCATTTTTTTAATGGGGTCTTGAAGGACAAATTTCTATAGGACTTCAATTTTATTTTAGGCATACATCATTCAGTAACATTGAATATGTTCAAAATGCAGAGCTCTGAATAAAGAACACTGATGAGAATAAAGACACATAAATTATGGATGCCATCTTCAAGGTTCTTTTAGTTAGTAAGAGGAAATGCATGACTAGCAAAGTATCATAATATATAGAGGGATTCCATGGGATGTTTCTAAAGGTTTTTGGTATTAGAATGGAAAATGTGACTAACAGTTAATGGATGTCTTGACAGACATGGTGTCATTTTTACCTATATCCCCCCAAAATAAGTTACATTTCAATGGACAGATACTAAAAGTACTAGGCGTATGCATAAGCAGGAGATTTTGTGGCAGAAGAGACTACATTGTAGCAAATACCAGGAATAGCCCAGTTATTCTATAACTAGGATTTGTAGAGGAATGGAAGACAGTGGAAAGATATCTGAGGGCTAAGTTGGGATGCTAATGTGTTCTGTTTTCTCCCTATTGTAATTATAAGTCCATTCCCTAATCATCACATGCACACACACATACACTTTCACAAAAACAATAATAACACCACACATGAAGTTTCCAGAAGGGCCAAATTATCTCAAACATGTAAGGAGGGTCAGTTTTTGAAATGATTTGCTATTAGTGCCTACAACAGAATTGTGAACAATCAAAGACAGAGCCATAAAGAATCTCCTTTCCTGCTTCGTTTATAAAATAAGAATTACAGGAGATGGAGATATTTCAGAATGAGACCATAGAAAGGAAGATATATTTTAGCAAAAGGAAAGGGGATTATGAATGGCCATGAGAGAGAGCTGAGAATTACTGGCCCACTACCTAGACTGAATTATAATTCTCAGTCCTCTGCCAGAGTAACACTCACTATAATCTATTGCCAAGCACAATACTGTTAGGTGGTCATAGTGATTCCGTAACTTCTTTTAAGTAAGTGTTAGTTTCTAGAATAAAGTGTTCGTGCTTAATGACTACCACTACATAGAGGTGGTTCTTTTCCCTTTTCTTATATTTTAAAAAAACTTTATTATTTTATTTATTTTTTTAAAGATTTTATTTATTTATTTGACAGAGAGAGAGAGAGAGCCAGAGAGGGAACACAAGCAGGGGGAGTGGGAGAGCGAGAAGCAGGCTTCCCGCTGAGCAGGGAGACTGATGCGGGGCTCGATCCCACGACCCTGGGATCATGACCTGAGCCAAAGGCAGACGCTTAACCAACTGAGCCACCCAGGTGCCCCAAAACTTTATTATTTTAAAAATATAAATGCAATTTCTGGGCGCCTGGGTGGCTCAGTTGGTTAAGTGACTGCTTTCGGCTCAGGTCATGATCCTGGAGTCCCTGGATCGAGTCCCCCATCGGGCTCCCTGCTCGGCGGGGAGCCTGCTTCTCCCTCTGACCCTCCCCCCTCTCATGTGCTCTCTCTCTCTCATTCTCTCTGTCTCAAATAAATAAATAAAATCTTAAAAAAAAAAAAAATATATATATATATATATATATAAATGCAATTTCAAGTCTAACTGATGTGAAACTATAATGACCTAATACACAATACTCAATGAAATAAACTAGGACTACAAGGCAAGGTTCTCCTTTGGCTCTTCAGTCTCCTTGTTAAATCATGTCTTCAAGTAAACGTGCTTTATGTGTATAAAATGTTCGGCACAGTGCCTGGCATAGAAAACTGCTCTGTGCATTTGGCTATGATAACAATATTACTGCCATTATTTCTATCATCCTCAGCAGAAGATCTCCTCCCAGTCAGGATTGGAAAAACCATACCCTAAATTTATTTTGATCATTAACCTCACCCAGGATGCTGCTGGATTCATGAAGTCTGACAAGGCAGAGTTTGGACAATATCCTGTGGAAGGTCATCAAATTTCAGCACAAATCACTGTGAATCTATTTATTTGCTGCCAAAGCCTTTAATTTGCTGTGTTAAATCACAACTGTAAAAATTGTCAACCGAAATTTTTCCCATCAAATATAAAGCCTTAAAACACAAATTATATTTTTAAAGCCTACATTTCTTATTCTTTCTTATTTCTTTTCTTACTGTGTCATTTTCCCCAGGGGGTGGGAAAAGTGGTTCAAGAGGGGCCTGTCTTTGAAGTTGTTTTAATCTTTATTCTAGCCAGCCCTTTCTGGACTCATTTAATCTGCTTGATTTTTAAGTTGTGCTTATATCCTCCAGATACCAATTCATGACATCCTTCCAAAGAATTGTTCATTAAAATCTAATTTTTACCTTCTAATGCTGGCTTTTTAGCTAATGAAATCTGCAGTAATTATAAATATCCATCTTGTAAAACCTCAGAATTATTGGCATTTATATATAAAGTCAAGCAATGAGGGAATGATTTTAACACCGAAGTTAGCTCTTTCCTTTTCATTTCAATCAGATGATGTTAGTACATATATAGTTATGTATATTTAAATACAAGAATCTCGTTTAGCTTCTTTCAATATTTTTATACTGTCATTAGAACTCTTTTGAATGGTACCCAGGGGAGACCACATCTAATTTAAACCTCATGGCAGAAAAGACATCGGGAAACTTCAGATCCATTATTTAGCTTGATGATTTAAAAAGATTGGGGGAAAGTTTCTGTGATATTAGGCTCTGATCTACCCTGGGTGCCCTGTAGTGATGGATTTTCCTCATTTTTTATGAATTATCAGATGAAATTTTATCAAAAAGACAAATCATTTATGAAAAGTTGGAACAATTCCCTAGCCCATGAGTTTAAGCTTTGCATCAGCAGAACAGTAAGCTTTAAATTCCCTTGGCACTAACGACGTAAGAGCAAGGGTATGCATCCTCATATGATGGAAGTAAATTCACAGAGAGCTCAGAGCAGGTCTGTACCTACTCCATACAGTCCAAAGTAAAGATCAGGTAGTAGACGTGGAAGGTCAACAAACTATGAGTTCCATGACAGTTGACTTTGGAGGGGAAAATGGACTTACTACAGAGTAGTGGAAAGAGGATAGACCTTGCCCAAGGATACAGGGTAAGAATGCAGCAAAGCCGTGATTCAAATCCAGGTCTGTTGGATGCCAAATGTATGTAATATATCTGAGCTTCCATTTCATTATCTATGAAATGAGAATAATAAAGCCTACTTCAATAAACTGATCCAAAGTTTAGATAAGAAGTTATCCACCATTTATTGAATGCTTTCCATATGCCAGTTTACTGTTTTCATTTAATACCAAGTGTGCCCTGGGGACTAGAAGGGAAAATTAGCTACTGTTCTTCAGTGATTGAGTAAAGTCCATTGCCCGCTAGAACAAAGCATGAAATGAAGCCCATTGTTCACAAGCAGATAGGCTTTAGTTTCTTCCCCTTAGGCTGGTGTTTCAGACTCATATAAATAGATGCTTCATATATCTTCCTTGGAGATAATTGAATGGGAAATATAAACTTCTGGGTCCCTGCACTGAGCTTCTTTCTGTTTTGGGAGGGTGATTGAACTGACATCAACATCAAAGGATACTTTTGTTAAAAATAGTTTTTATTCTTCTAGCATAAAATGAGAGAAGACCTAACCAGGTTAATATATTTCCTCTTATTTCCACACCAGACTTAATTTCAAATGCCTTGGCTAAATCTGATAATTTTCTGTCCAATATTTCAAGATGGGTTATACTAGCTAACTTCTCTGCATCTTGTATCAAAAAGCCCTCAGTTTTTGTGGATTGAGAAAATACTTCATATTTTTTGGCTATTTATCCCTATTTCAGCTTTAATAGAAAAAAATGAGTTATTTTTTAGGGCTTTCTATACCATTTGTAAGATTCATAGCTACTCATACTCTATGATTTTAGGGCCATTAACTCCTAAGATTTTTTTTTTTTTAAAGATTTTATTTATTTATTTATTGGAGAGCGAGCGAGAGAGAAACAGCATGAGAGAGGAGAGGGTCAGAGGGAGAAGCAGGCTCCCCGCTGAGCTGGGAGCCCGATGTGGGACTCGATCCCAGGACTCCGGGATCATGACCTGAGCCGAAGGCAGTCGCTTAACCAACTGAGCCACCCAGGCGCCCAACTCCTAAGATTTTTGAGTTTCTGTGTTACTTATTCATCGTTTCGTTATTTGAGGGGTCCACAGCAAGCACTATATTCATTCATAGGTAGTTTAACTTAATATATATTTGCTATTAATTAGTGTGCATTAAGAAATCTGTAGAGTAAAAATAATAAGGAAATATTTTGTTGTTTTTCTTGCCTTCTAAGCTCTTAAAGATGGTCCAGTAAGACATGATTAACTAGTAAAACTAAGTTACTAAGGAATAAAACAAAATTATAGATGTAAAAAGTGCAATGATTATTAAAAACAATGGTTATCACTTAATAAATGATAGCTATGTGCCGGGCACTGTGTATTTATTATCACATATAAAAATGACATGTGATCTTCACCAAAGTTCAGCAAGGAAGATGCAACTAGTTTCTTTCTAAAGGGAAGAAATAGAGATTATAAATGATCACATGGCTTGTTAAGCCCACATGCTAAGTTAGTGGTAGAGGTAAAACAGGAAGTCCAAGGTCTACACACTCTTCTAGAAAATCTCTTACACATAGAGAAAGTCAAACCCAAAGCCAAGGGGAAATTGGTATGGAATGAAATTAGCTGAAAAAATGTCCATGAAGGAGCTGTGTGTTTTCTCCATACATCAGTTTTGTTCCTGTTCCAGGGTGCAAGCTCCTATAATGCTATATCCCTTTGAAAAAGTAAGTTATTTAATAATTTGTTTCTAATGAGACTGAAATGATGCATTTTGAATAAATTTTAAGGTCCTCAGAGGTCTACAGATTAAGAATATGAATGTTTTCACTGGGGAAAGTAAGAATACATCTTCTGTTAGGGGACATAAAGCTGAGAGGCCATTGAAATCATGAGGTTTAACCCTTTGTTTTATAAAAAAACTGAAATTCAGCACTGTATTCAGCTCTGTGTACATATTTTAGGAACGGAGTTGAAAAACGGGAACATATTTTTAAGAACCCAAACACATTCTGGAGAACCATGGTATTGTTTCTATTTAGCATATTCTAATCATTCACCCGCACATTTACTCTGACTGTGCTGGCCATGTCTGCATACGTTTACAATAAAACAGCAGGGAGTTACAGTCTGCTCAATAATGAAGAAGCCCTGAGACCTGAGTCAAAAGACTCGGGTTCCAGTCAGAGCTCTCAAGTTAATAGCCATGGGACTCTGGGCAGCCAGTTTCACATTCTGAGTTAACCTTGTGACTGACAATGTTGTTTGACTTCCTCTAAAGCCATATTCTTCCTTCTTTCCCTGATAACTGAAGACTGATTTGGTTCCTGTGTCAAACTGGGAGAGGTGGTTGGGGGAAGGTGAACTTCTTGTGTGACTCCAGAGAATGAATCATTTTTACTCCAGTCATGATAATCCCACCATTCTCAGTCACTGGGGTAGGGGAGGACATGTGACTCATTGTTGCCTGACCAGAAATTGGGGGATGTTGGCTG
Organism: Mirounga leonina; assembly: GCF_011800145.1. Classification (NCBI taxonomy): domain Eukaryota; kingdom Metazoa; phylum Chordata; class Mammalia; order Carnivora; family Phocidae; genus Mirounga; species Mirounga leonina. The sequence continues at coordinate 31,637,256 of NW_023270265.1, read as the reverse complement.
AGTGAATTCTGGGAAATATTTTCCATCCCATAAAAACAGAAAGCTTCAGGATAAGAAGATTCCCTCCCCTCCTCTATTCTTACAATTCCTCTGCTAAAGGCTGTCATATGAGCAAATGACACTGCTCTAGCCATCCTGTGAACATGAATGAAGATATTGCTAACTAATATGGAAGGGTAGAAAGTTAGAAATGCCAAACTATCTATCTTACCTTGCTTCGTTGTTCTTAATTGTTATCACTACCTGCTCTAACATGTATGTGTGTGCTTATGTATATGTGCATATTTATACACACACATCTATCTATATCTATCTCTCATCTCTCTTCTATCTATCCATCCACCTATCTATCCATCTATTGTCTATCTACCTGCCTACCTATCCACCTACCTATCTACCTATTTCCACCTGTCTCTTACTTCCAAACCCAAATATAGCTGGAATAAAAATTCAAGAGAATAACAATTACTGTGATCACTGCTGAATCCCTTGTGGGATAAACGAATGAATGACTCTTTGACAACATTGTTGAGAAGCTATACACGCCTCTAGATTTCTTATAAACCTTTAGTATTGAAATGGCTTTTACCCAGGTGTTCTGTTATTTACCAACAGATATAGTTTAATTTATGTAGTATATAACCCAGAATATTCTAAAGCTATAAAAGTTTGTATCAAATGCTATCCTGTTGATTTATCTTTTTTTTTTAAAGATTTAATTTCTTTATTTGACAGAGAGAGAGAGAGAGCATACAAGCAAGGGGAGCAGCAGACTCCCCACTGACTAGGGAACCCGATGCGGGGCTCAATCCCAGGACTCTGGGATCATGGCCTGAGCTGAAGACAGCGCTTAACTGACTGAGCCACCCAGGTGCCCCTCCCATTAATCTATCTTAAAAAACTTTAATAATTTGTGAGTATCTTTCTATACTTGTAGTTTCTACTTCTTTTCCCCTTGTATGAATATCTGCTTATTCTCTTTGTACAAATCAAAGGATTTTTAAAAGGGAATATACTGAGGAATGATGTCAAAAAATAATTGTTTTTATTTGTTAATTTGTTTATTTCTATAAATCTAGGTAACCACAGGGAGAAAGGAAGAAACAACTAGTAAGAATCCCTATGCTAAGCAGTAGGAAGAACACACAAGCATAATGCAATCCAACATTGTTTTTGTCCTCAAGCTGCATGTCCTGAAAACCAAATTGAACGCATATACAACATTAAATGACAAGGCAATAAATATACAATGTGTTCTCAAATATGCGAAAGATATTTACGGATTGTAAATGTACTCCTATGGCCATCTGCATACATTCAGATTTGTGCTTATCTCTCTACATTGTAAATATTTATTTACATGTTCATCTTTCCCACTAGAATATAAGAATTTCAAAACGTGGACCTGCATTATACTAGTATGTGCATCCCTGACAGCTGGTAACTTTGTATCTCAGCACATAGGAAATGAGCAGTGAATGACTGAAAGATCAATGAGATATCAGTGAGTTTGAAAAGACTTCACAGAAGCCCTGTATCTAAGTATTGGACACTCATTAGCATTTGAAAGGACAGAAAAAAGCTGAGTATTTGTAACAATGGAGAGCGTGATGATGTAAACCACTAAGGGGCATGGATGTTGAATCGCCATGGATCAGTAAGGCATGAGCACTAAGACAAGGAAAGGATAAAGTCATAGGAAAGAGAAGGATGGGAAATGGGTTTCAATAGGCCAGAAATCATGGAAATCCTTAAAAGTAAGGATAAGAAATTGAAATTCACAGGTATTGCAATAGGGAATGAAGAGCTTTGGTCAGAGTTGTGAGATGGTGGAGACAATGACCAAGCATGGGAGCTGGGCAGACAGGTAGGTGCAGAATGAACAGGAAAACCAACTAGACAGATCCCACGTGACTGGTGTCAGCAATCAAGCAGTGACATAATGACTACTAGTCACCTGACTCTACCATCTATGGTCCATCTTACAGAGGCTATTTAGTCTAATGAAAGCTGCTATTTACAACTATACTGCACTCTCAAAATCAAAGGATTGATTCATTTGTTTATTCAATACACATTTCTTGAAAATCTGTTATGTGTCAGGGAATATGCAGTATGTGGGGATTCAAATGTTCAGAAACTGATTAAAGATATGGAGCTGAAACACGCTGCCTCAAAATGTTCAGCTCAAATCCCTAACTAATTTTATCTATACAATTTTGGAACAAAGGACTCTTCCTTTTGTAGGGCCTTGGCGTTGATATCTTTTGTACCACAACACCAAACTCAGTTGTGTTATACTGTCGTGGTGCAATTTTTAGGGTCCTGTCTGACGGCGTTGCAGACGTGAACATTTGTTGAAGCAAGAATAAAGGAAGGCAGTATCATCCCAGATGTTCAGTTTTCTGAGAAAATGACAAAACTTGACTTGTAATAACATATTAAAAATCACAGAAATGAGGGTGAGCAGAGAAGCTTAAAAAATGCAACATTTTGCAATTGCTATTGGTTTCACTCTGCTAATGGCATGAAATTATACCCCAAGGGTCAGTATTAATCACTGTGTTGACTTTCTGGAGGAGGTAGACTGCTGTAGTATGTATTAAAATAATTCAAGGAAAAAAAAAAAAGTAAGCCAAGAGTCATCAGCACTCAACTAAGGGAAGAACAAATACATTTGAGACCATCTAGATACTGTGTTGGCTTCATGACTCATGTTTCAAGGGATACCACTGCCTATATTTGCTGATATAGATATGACACGAAAAGCTGACTTCTAAGTAATTAGGGAAAAATGGTTTATTCAAGGAATGAGTCAATGAGTACTGTGAGTATTATATTTAGGGTAACTATGATATGCTAATCTGAACATAAGAAATTAATGAGATTATCCCAGTTAAGAGTAAAAATGAGATCACAGTATCAGTAATGGAATTTTGTTGTGGTTATTGTTTGCTGTGTTCACCTACAAGAACTCCATTTTCTACTAATTCTTCCTGATTTTGGTAAGGTCACAAGTGAATTATATTTGCTCTAATATATGTCTTTTCGATTCATTTTCCTGCATTGTTTATATATTATAAAATCAGAGGGAGAAAAGTTATAAACATGTAGTTCAACCCAAATAGTCATCAAAGTCTCCAGGGGGCATCCTATATACCTTTTATTTCTTTTTGTTTGTTTGTTTCTGCTCTGTTCCATTGTCTTCTGTTAAGGCCATCAAAAACTTACTGATATTTTATGTTATTTCCTACTTTCTCTGGTCTGTATCTTTGCTCACCTGAACTTCTGTATTTCACATTCACATACATAAGAGCAAGAGAGATGATAGTTCATTCCCCTACTTTTGATTTATTCTGTTTCCCAGGTACAAAGTAGAACTACTTCATTTCCTCAATGTTTTCACAAAGTTCAGTAAGACAGTTCTTTTATTTTTAGTGATTAAAAAAAATTCTAACTAATCTACTCAACTGTCGGACATAAATTCATGAAGATTGGACTATAAAACTGTAAGTGATCAATACTATTTTCTACTCAAGACCACTCTTCCTCTTTGGCATTATTTTATTTTTCCTGGACCAGCTTAGTGCTGCTCAACTCTCTTTTTTCTTGAGATAAGATATTTCTCAGAAGGCTACTAGATCTATTATATAAATAAGCTTCTGAAGAACCTGCCTCACCCATCTTCAGACATGATCAGATCAATCTGAAACCCTGAAAGAATATAATCTAGCTTCCAACTTGGAAGCACCCATTTTAATATAGAGGTCCAGTCCTATTAGTTCTTGTGTTTTTCATTCAATATATTTTTCATTGTTTACAAGTATCCACATGTAAAATAGATATCACTTGCCATATTATCACAGAGGCCCTGAATAATATTTTTTCATATATTATGCATTTAATAGTTAATTATGAACAGAATGAAGATCAGTTTTGGATCATTGTTACTTTCAATTTTAATATCTTAAGAATTTAAACACTTAATGGTTGAATGTCTTATGACTTGAGTCTTTTTCTTTGTATATACCTCCATTGAAGATAGTAAATACCTTTTTACCTAAACAGGCAATAGGGAGAACACAGAGTGATATAAGCAGAAACATCACATTGTTGATATTTGAGTCTGGACTGTGACACAACTTTATATCTATGATACCCTAATACAGTATTCAATCTCAAAAGTAGGTTTATGAGTCATTGTATAGTAGGTCAAACCCTGAACTGTATAATGGATAGAATTATTTGCTTTGGCATCACATAGCTGCAATGTCCATATTAAAATAGTTCACATGTTCTTGAATATCCATTTGCAATTCAATAATTGTGGAAACTTTGTATCCCTTTACAATTATTTTAATTTGAAAATTGAGAGCTCGGTTGAAGGTACAACTTCTTAGATGCTGTAACTAGGGCTCAGTGACCCACGGTGCAGGTCTGATTTATTATGCAAATACAGAGGCAGAATAATATATTCTGTTTAATCATGCAGAATTTTTTTTTGTTTGATGGAGTGTCCAGGCACACAAATGAATATCCTATGAATCCAAAATCGACTTCAGAAAGGAAGGTATTTATGTGGGATTGTAAGAGCAAGGTGCCAGAACTGTGATTTACAGAATATGCTTGGTCGATTTTAGAAAAACAGTTTGTCTTTAAACAAGTGAATTTTATAATGAGAAAATTACCAAAAGCTTTTAGCTACTCAGGTTATTTAAGTGAAAGATGAATTTATCCATTATGAGCTATAAAACCCATTGATTACTTGACTTGATTACTTAAATCTTATGGCCTGAGAATCTTGTCTAACTGATATATCCCCCCTTCACCCAGAATGTATTTTTGAAGAATGATTTTATGATACTGCAGCATTTCAGGTAAGCACTGTTCTTGCAACAAACACGAGGAGATAATTCACATGGGCAAACGATAATATATTTAGAGGCCAGTAGCGTTTCTGGGCAGCTGTGAACCATTACCAATCCAGTGCCAAAACTCACATCTCAAGCCTAAAATCTGAACTCAGTGGGAGAACCATGAATAATTTGGTTTCTAGCATTTTTCAGCAATGAAAATAGCTTTCAGCAAAATTATCTTTTTTCACATGAGAACTGATACACGTATCAGAGAAGAATAATTGGGAAAATGCTAAATATATAAATAATTGGGAATTATTGCTAAGATTGGTTTGCTGTGGGTTGTTTGGAGAAGTGAGAATATTGTAAAATGTCTTTATTCCTTATGCTCACCTTTAACGTAGGTACTATCATTCTTATTTTATAGATGAGAAATCTTCAGAGAAGTTAAATCACTTTTTCAAAGACATTCAGCTGAGAAATAGCAGCGTTAGGATTTCAAAACGGATTCTTTTACATTTTTGTGTGCACTTAGGGAACATCAGTGATGTCAGACTTGATTTTTAAAAACTGTAAGTAGAAGGGCGGCTGGGTGGCTCAGTCATTAAGCATCTGCCTTCGGCTCAGGTCATGATCCCAGGGTGCTGGGATAGAGCCCCACATGGGGCTCCCTGCTCCTCGGGAAGCCTGCTTCTCCCTCTCCCACTCCCCCTGTTTGTGTTCCTTCTCTCGCTTTGTCTCTCTCCATCAAATAAATAAATAAAATCTTTAAAAAGTAAATAAATGAAAACTGTAAGTAGAATGTCATGATAAAAGTCCTAAAAGGAAACATATATAAAAGGAAACAACCAATAAAACCAAAATTGTACTAATATATTGTTAACATGCCAACGTACTGTGGGCCTATATAATTTGACAGTTGTCTTCTAGTTCATTTCAAAAATCAGATCAGTGTTTATGACTAAGTTAGTAAAGATTACAGTGTTCATTGCAATTATCCAAACTGCGCAACCTCTTCCAGATTCACTGCTCTCTCCACAATCCGTGAGAGATTGATGAATTCTTTCAAGAAAAAAAATTTAGAGCTTATTAAAAAAAAATATAAAAGTTACAATTTGCACTCAAACTGGCAGATTTTAAAGTTGCATGATTTGTAATGTTTGAAGGAAGCCAAGGCCAAGATTAACTCATGATGTTCTTAAAATTATGATGACCATCTGCTTTCCAGTATGTTAATGTAGAACCAATCTCCAAAAAGTGCTCCTCACTACTGAAATAATAATAATGCAGAGTGTTGTGCAAATTGTGTTTATTTGATCGTTAAAAGTCTTTGTCTTCAGGGCCATCTCTAAAAAAATGTTCAGTAGTAATTTGAAACAATTCTGGCTATTTACTACATTCAGTCTTGTTCATAATCATTATTTACTTTCTATTTTTAGGTAATTCTTCTCTAAGACAGTTGAGTAGAGAAATAATTTTTGCTTTTAAAAGATTATTAAATTCTAGTGCTCTATTCCTACTTAAAGTTATAGTTTGTGTTTTTTTCTTTCTGTTTTTTTTTTTTTTTAAGATTTTATTTATTTATTTGAGAGAGAGAATGAGATAGAGCATGAGACAGGGGAAGGTCAGAGGGAGAAGCAGACTCCCCGCTGAGCAGGGAGCCCGATGCGGGACTCGATCCCGGGACTCCAGGATCATGACCTGAGCCGAAGGCAGTCACCCAACCAACTGAGCCACCCAGGCGCCCTTTTCTTTCTGTTTTTATCACGAGTTGCCATGAGGATGAAGGAGCTGCTTTGTCCAATCTGATGGGTAGTTTTCTTGTTCTGTGGCTTGGGGAAGAAGAGGAACAGATTTCACAAAATCCCCTTCATCTCCTTACTTAGAATAAAGCAAAGAAGAAGAGGAACGAGAAATAGAGCTCCTGTCAATGGTTCCCCAAATGGCTTTTGCTCATGCCTTTCTTCTCCGTAGCAGTATCATTATCCGTGCATCCTTCTTTTCAGGGACCACATGTACTGTCATGGGGCAGCACAGAACAAGGAAACCAAGGCTCGAGGTGGGGCTTGTGTAAGATCCAATGGTTGGTCAAGGAAATGTAGCATTAAATGTTAGCCCTTAGACTGTGATGTCTCTGAAAGTAGAGACAGCAGGTGTTTTGCTTCTGTATCTTGGCACATGGTAGGAAGTCCATCACTTTTATTTAGAGAAGGAAACTGGCAATCCCATTCTCTTCCCCTCTCTACATCTAGGTATTCTTAAAAGCAGTTTGTAACTGCTTAGGCTTAGTTAAGGGACAGAGAACTTCTTAGGAATAATAACCAATCTGTTTGGTGGAGCTTGCTGGAGAAGGAACACCGAAGTTTAGGGTAATGTGTGTTGTCAAAAGAAACAAATTGGCTGGAGGTGTGGTGGAAGGAGAGCCAGAGGGAGAAATAAATTACGGTAGATTCTTCAGCAGACATATGAGCACATTGAGAAGGAATAGCCACAAACTTTCAAAAGTGATTTGAAACAAGTCCCTCTTTCAGTGACTTTATAGGGTTATTATGAAAAACCTGTGCTCCGAATCATGGGAAGGATAGTAAATACCTCAAATGGTATTGTTGCGGGTTTGAAGTTGCTAGTTAATCACATGCATTTCCCCTCCAAATTCCGAATCAGTGGGCCAGCTTTATTTCTGCCTATTTGGGTTGAGAAACAGCAGGAACATGAATTTCGGTTTCCTAACAGATCCTCTCTCCTCTCCAAACCTAAAATTCAGGTGTGTGTGGGGGGGACGCATCTGCAGAGCACACATTCACCCAGCTGGATATGGGGAAGGTGGTGGCCAGCCCCACACCTTACCAAGCACAAAAAGGGCAAGAGTCTAAGATTCAGGTGGCACAGTCAGCCTTTAACATACTAGTCCTGCCTGAGAAAGAAATAAGGACCAATGACTGCTGTATTTCGGTGGTCCCAACAATCAAATAAATGATCCCCCTTCCACCAGGGAGAGAGGGAAGAAGGGTAGATTCTTTCTCCCCATTACCTCCGAGCAATAGAAGTTCCTTGCACACAGGTTGGCAGGAGTTAAGGGGAAGGAAATGATTTCTATTAATATGATCATCTCCATTATCATTGTGGCCTCCCCTTTCTTTCAGTAACAAAGGATTCAACTCTCGGCCAATAGTTTCACAATGAGTAGAGGAGCTACCATGGGAGTTTTTGGCATGATTTCTCTCTAGCTACCGTAACTCATTCTAACGACACTGGATAGTAAATTCTAGACCCTGGTTGTGTCATACCCTGAGTATCCTTCCTAGTAGTTTACATCTCTAGGAACTCACCAAACTCTGTGGAAGTATTGCGTGAACGTATCTTTTATGAGATGGGTGAGTATGAAAACTCTAGAGAAATCCGCTTCACAGATGAATTCCTCTTTGGATCTCTTTTTGTAGTTTCCAAAGACCACCACATTTCTATTAAATTAGAAGGACAGAAGCTATAGAATATAATCTTAGTAGTGTTTAGGTGGTTCTCTCTCTCTCTCTCTCTCTCTCTCTCACACACACAGCACATACTCACAGCCAAAAAATTGTGACTGCAGGATTTATAAACCTTTCTACATAAATGTGGACTGGAGGTTGTGTGTGTGTGTTTAGGGGGGCTATTCTTTTTTTTTTTTTTTAAGATTTTATTTATTTATTTGAGAGAGAGAATGAGATAGAGAGAGCATGAGAAGGGGGAGGGTCAGAGGGAGAAGCAGACTCCCTGCTGAGCAGGGAGCCCAATGTGGGACTCGATCCCAGGACTCCAGGATCCTGACCTGAGCCGAAGGCAGTCGCTTAACCAACTGAGCCACCCAGGTGCCCGGGAGGCTATTCGTTATCAAGAATCATTCGTTATATGAGATATATATGAAAACTAGCTACAATTATAAGCAGATTAGGTAGATAATGGACAACACAAGTACCCTAGAGTTCCTCTTGTTTCAATTGTGTTTAAGGTAAGTGGCATTCTGTACTGTTCACAGAGTGAGGCTTCTAATCAAGGCACAAATGATCTAATTAACTGCCTTTGTCTGATCCTCTGGAATAAAATGTAGTTTTGTTTAGGGAAATCAAGTAGATGTTAGACTCGTCTCAGACTTTATTATGGGGCTCCTCTCTGCTTTCCAGTGGCTTTATCATCAGAGCCAGAAAATTAGTGCTTATACATTGCAAGCTTCATGCAATCATTGAGTAAATCATACCAGTATCTTTACCAACCAGGCATATTACAAAATTCTGAACTGTGACTTGGTCATATTTTCTAATTCTGTCTCCAGTGATTTTGATTGTTATCACAATCAGCTTGTAAAAGCAATTCCTAGCCAGTGATTCTTAAGCCTGACTGCACATTAGAATCACCTGAAAGGTTTTTAGAAACCATAAAGCCCACGTTCCCATTCCAGAGCAATGTAATGAGTCTCTCTAGAGGTAGGAGGACCTGATGGTAGGTGATTCTAATATGCACCAGAGTTGAGAATCACTGACAGGGACCAAAGGTCGGCATGTTTTTTTTCTGTAAAGGCCCAGATGGGAAATATTTTAGGCCTGTCACAACTATATAACTCTGTAATAACTAAGCAACTGCTGTGAAAGCAGCCATAAACAATATGTAAATGAAGGGGTATGGCTGCATTCCTGCAAAACTATATACAACAGTGAAATTGTGATTTATAATAAGAAATAGTTATTTAGTCTTTGTCCTCATTTCTGGCATGGAGCTGAAACTTGTGGCATTTTCTAAATGATGGGAGTGTACAGGTGTCTTTTGTTATGCAAATGAGGGGACTTTGAAATGCACCTAAGAATGCCAGACCTCTGGGGAGGGAAGAGGGGCTGGAGATTGAATCGATCGCCAATGGCTTATGATTTAGTAGATTGTGCCGATGTAATGAAGCCTCCATAAAAATCCCAAAAGCACAGGGTTTGGAGAGCTTCTTGGTTAATGAAAATGAGACCTGGGGAATGTCTTGCTCAGAAGAGGCCTGCAAACTCTGCCCTTCCTCCACATCTTGCCCTAGCCTTGAAATTTTGATTAGGCTAGGTATTAAACCCCAGTTTGGTAACTTGGCTTAAATGCCTCGTTTTGGGCCTGTGCTTCTCTTTTTAACATTAACAAGCTATATTTGGTCTGATATAAAGGACTTGGATTAGTAACCCTTAATCTGACTTTTAGCCTCAGAATCCATAATTAATAAATGAGCACTCACCAAGATGTGTTGACTGACAGCAAAATATACAAAAGAGAGCATTAGCTTTGTAACTGAACCAACATGAACTGGCTCCTTGGTAAATCTCAGATACACCAGGTGGAGTTGTCACCCAAAGGAAACTTTATTTGCAGCTTAAAATAAGGGGAACACAGGGAATGACTTCCAAAGCTGGAACTCCCAGAGCAAGGGTGAATGAATTCCTTTTATTTAAGGTTAGGAGGAATCTTTAGGAAAGGGGAACCTTGTCATCATATGCAGAGGCGGGCACAAGGCTGTGTGTGCTCCTCCCTCGAGGAAACATGCCTACACAGACATTGTTATGTCATGTAAATGAGGTTTGTGCTGCTCCTTGGGCAGAGATTTTAGAATTATAATGAAGGTAGCTGCTGGTCATTCTGGAGGTCCCTCAATGGTCCGTCTGTGCAGGTGTGAGTCTGGGGTTACATTTGAACGAGTCTGAGCTGCCTGGGCCACCAGAGCTCTGCCTGCCAGCTTGAGTCCTCATTGCTTGAGGGATAGTTTCGGTTTTCATTCTGGGGCGTTATGCCCACAGGGTTCTTTGCCTGAGTTAAGAGATAAGCTGGAAAGAAGAGCTTAAGGAAAAATGTGGGACAAGTGTCTGTGAGTATAAGTAGGTGAGCGGTCAAGGTCAGGTCTTGGGTGTGGAGCCCGCTTTCAGGCAAACAGGCTTAAGCAGGGGAATGTAGAAAAGGCCCATCAGGTGACCCACCTCAAAATATTCATGGACTAATGGGCTACTTACAGCTAGGCACAGTTATCAAAAAAGGGAGAATTTCACAGGTTGCCACACCTCCTCATCTTCTCCCTTTAAAAACAGCCTCCAAAGGTCACCTGGATGGCTCAGTTGGTTAAGCGTCTGATTCTTGATCTCAACTCCCTACCTCTACAGACAGCCTCCCCTGCTGTCCTGCCCGCAGCTCCCTTGTGGTATATTCAGTAAACTTCTATCTCCTTTGTTCTGCCTCAGGGGAATTCTTTCACCTCCCTCCCCCCACCAGCTTCCACCAGATTCCCACGTTTGGGGGCCCCCATCCAATAGAGAGACATCCTGTTTAGGCACCACATTGGGCTCTAGCTGGTGACAGCTTTAAAGTAAAAAATATCCTGGTTCAAAACCTTGCTTGCACTGCCTCTAGGTGCTATGTAAAATGTGAGAACGCCATTTGGCATGTGTGAGATGCAGCTTCTTCACCTCAGAAAAGGAAATAGCCATTCATAAGTCAAGGTGTAACTGAACTCACGTGAGTTGGCTCCCTGGTGAGTCAGAAACTTTACCAAGTAGAGTTGTTGCACAGAGAAAACTTGATTTGCAGCAAATAAGGAGATCACAGGCTTCCGAAGTTGTGACTCCCTGAGAGAGGGTGAATAGGGGTTCAGTGACTTTCATTCTAGGTCCTTCCACGGTCCATCTGCACAGATGTGAGTCAGGGAATAAGCTCAAACTGGTGTGGGTGGTCTGGCCCGCCTGGAGATCTTGTCAGAGCACAGCGACCCCTGGAGGGGCAGTTTGGCTTTCCATTTGCCAGAGGTAAAAGATAAGTTGGAAGAAGAGCTTATGGAAAAATGTGGGACAAAGGTTGGTGAATACAAGCAGGTAGGCAGTAAAGGTCAGGCCTTGGGCTCTAACTGGTGACAAAGGAACTATGGTGCTGCTGAATTTCTCATAAAAATTCAGTAGTTTCTCTAGCTAATAATACTTCATTTTATTGAGCATTTACCATATAGTAGGTGCTGTCCTGATCATTTATATTCATCAACTTATTTCACTCTCCTCTGGGAGGAAAAAGATAAAAAATGGCACAGAACTTCCACCACAATGGAGAAAAAAGATATTCATAAATTACTGCATTTCAGGAGGGAACATGATAAAATGGTCAATCCTAAAAGATTTGCAATGCTATATTTGCTATTGAGGAAGGAGAATCACATACAAGTGGGTTAATTAAGATCTTTAGGAAAACAACTGGTGGCAAAAACTGGTGGCTGAAGGCTGACTGCAATTTCCTTTTGCAGATCTGGGAGTAGTGGAAGGAAGTTGGAAGAAGATGTGGAAGGTAGGAAGCAGGAGATGTGTTTAGGGAGGAGGTCTTGGTGTGACACTGTGCTGGTGGAGTAGAAGAAGGTGATCAGGCAGCTTAGAGTCAGAATGTCCAGGGCCCAGATTTCCACGTTAGATAGTTGAACTTATTATAAATCAACAGAGAAATATTTAGGTTTTTAGAGGTGATGCTATGTTTTGAGCTGGGCTTTGGAAAGATTAATCTGACAGTAGAGGGAGGGAACTATGGTGTTGTTCCTTCATTCTACTGATTTCATAGAGTTGTTATAATGATTACATGAGTTAATATAGTAAAACTCTTAGAGCATTGTCTGGCAAAGGGTAGGGATTATGTAGGAACTATTCTATAAATAATATGAAACTATTATCTAGCCTTAAATTTTTATTTGTCTAGTGCAACATAGTTCTAGAAGACAATTATAGATGCATGTGCATCATACATTCTTTACTGATTTTAAGGGGGAAAAAAATGCTAACACTTGGAATTAAGGCATAGAAGGTGGTGGCAAACCTGTCAGTGTCATAGTAGTGTATTTATAAGCCTGTCCACAGATTATTTTATTTAGGCCTAATGCCTTTGCAAATGGACCCATAGAAAATTTTGAGCAAAGGCAGAACCCGTGTGCCTAGAAGTGCAACAGTGGAATGTTGGGTAGATTCAAATGGGAGAGAGGAAACCAGAGCTCAGTTAAGCTTTCCAGCTAAGAAGCTATGAGAATCTTAACTACTGTGATGATCTCAAAAGTATAAAGGAGAACATAGATTTAAGAGCCTTGAGGGGCGCCTGGGTGGCTCAGTTGGTTAAGCAGCTGCTTTCGGCTCAGGTCATGAACCCAGGGTCCTGGGATCGAGCCCCGTGTCGGGGCTTCTCCCTCTGCCTGCCTCCCTACCTACTTGTGCTCTCTATCTCTCTGTCAAATAAATAAATAAAATATTTAAAAAAAAAGTCTTGATAAGTTCAACAACATCAGGAAGGAGAAGATGGTTGAATGGCAAGAAACAAAATGTCTAAATCAATGTTTTCTAAATAGTGGAGTCATTAACAAAACTAGGGAAGTCTCAAGGAGAAGGTGATTCTCAGTGAAGTTGTAGTTGATTTGTGGTCAATTTAATTTGACCATGTTTTGTTGGAGGTATTCAGAGCGGAGCTGTCTGTGGGCAGATGGAAATGTGAAAATTAATCAAAACCAAATGGAAACCTTGTAATTCCATAAGTTGGGTAACTACGAGAAAAACATGAGTAAGTTTCCCTGCAGAGATATCCTACTACCTCCTCCTTTCCTGTTGGCTCAAGATTTGGTCAGGGCATGGAAATGATAAAGGATGCACTTGATTGTTAAAGAAGCCTAATTCACTCCTGCAAATCACTAATGTATTCTAACTGTATGCCTAGGGTAAGGTGTTTTTCTCAACCTGTCTCCATTAAGGGGAGAGTTTTACTTAATACTTCTTAGAGCAGATCTGTGTGCCATAGTAAGCTAGTTAATTTTGTTTTGTTTTCTCATTTCATAGTTGATAAATTTGATACACTTATTTACTCAAGGAGAATGAATGCAAAAATTTGAAGAAGTCAAATATTTTTTAAAAGATTCTTTTATTTGTTTTAGAGAGAGAGAGAGTGAGTGGGGGGAGGGACAGAGAATCGTCAAGCAGACTCCCCACTGAGTGTTGAGCCAGATGTGGAGCTATCCCAGGACTCTGTGATCCTGACCTGAGCTGAAACTGAGAGTCGGATGCTTAACTGACTGTGCCACCCAGGCTCCCCTGAAGAAGTCAAATATTAAAATATTAAAATGGGAAAATGTTCAGAAAGCCCACACATCTCTCTGTACCTTCTCTTAGGGTATTGTGGATGGACTTCATGACAGTTGAACAGTGTTGGCTGAAGGTCTTATACAAAACCACGTGGATGAGAGAAAGTAAAAGAGCTGGGAGTAGCATTTGAGGGTAGCTAGGAATCAGGAAAAGTTTCTGAGATTAGTATTTGCACAACCAGATTCCTGCAGGTGTGTGATGTATACTAGTATAGTAGTCAAGATGAGAAAGAGACAGGTGAGTTAGGAAGTTCTTGAAGTGGGATGTGAGACTGTGAATAGTGTCAAGTATAGGAAAGGCACTGAAGAAGTAGAATTGATAATGTTTAGCAAATGATTAGATGAAAGGAAGGGATGGTGAGAAGCATGTATTGAAAGCTGCCACATGTTTTAAGCTCAAATGGCTGAAGAATGGTGGTCCAATTAAACAGGTCAGGAAAGCTGTCAGGAGAAGATGTAGTCTTGCTCCTTGTTCTGGGGGAGGGAGGCCTTTGAACATGAACATTAGATTAGCTGTTAAGGGTATTTAGAGAAAGGGGGGATGTGTGTGAGGTGAAGATTAGGGAAAGCAGGAGGGCATAGGTTGCTCTTTGGGTTGAAATTAAACAGGAGAAGGGGAAGTTTTTATTTTGCCAACATAGTCAGTGATCACCAGTGGACTCCAAGCTCATTTCCTGAGTCCAGTTTCTAGGAAGTGTGATGAAAGGACTGAGCATCTGTGATGAGCCCTTGTCCCAGAGGGAATACCACATCCATACTTGGTGGGTTACTGAGGGCCAGGAAGGAAAGTGTAAACATGCCAGGAATGGGAAGCTGCTAGAAAACCATGGGCTCTTTGTTCAATGCATATACCATTTCCTAATGTTGGAGGGTTCCCTCTGTTTTTTTGTTTTGTTTTTTTAAATTTTGTTTTGATCTTCCTTCTCAGACAATTCAAGACACCCTACAACATGCTTGTCAGTCTTTTCCAAACAAATGTCTGCTGATATCACTGTAGAAGTTCAAGAAAGGTGCAGGCTTTGCTCCCCTCTCAAACATCTACAAAGGCCAACCCTTTGCATTTTACCTTTTTGCTTCATTGAAAAATGTGTTCTTTTGTTTGGGGAAAGCTGCGTTGATTTTATTTCTTAATTTTTTTGCTAAGTTGTGTCTTATACCCACAAGTAGCCTAGGAAAGGTGATGGATGCTGACAATAGATTGTGGTAAAATTATCTGTAAGATGGTCCTCCTCATGGTGACCTTTTATTAGGGTGGCCGAACGAAATCCTCCACTGTACTGTAGCCACAACCACACAACAGCCCCCCTCCAAAAAAAACCCCAAAACAGCAACAACAAAACAAAAACAAAAACAAAAGCAAAAATACAAAAGCAAAACATACAAATGAGCAGTTGAACTCATGAATTCCTCTACGCCCAGTTCTACACAACTAGTTAGTAATCAGTTGCTGGAATAAATTCAGAAGGTGTTGTTACTTGGCATTTTGGTAGCTCTTATTCACAATGAAGACATTGCTGAATTGTGTTAATGAAGCTGATGCTGGTATAATCATTTTTTCTGCAGTTCTACTCAATTTGGTTTCATTCTCTAGCCCTTTTGAAAAATCATCAGTGAATAATGTCAGCATAATTGTCCCCATAATCGACCACAGCCATGGCTTGCTCCGGTGTCCCATTAACAATGGCCGTTGATCTAGTTACTTTTAAAATAACCAGTTGTTTCAGTGAACTAACCAGATGGTGTTGGTGGCTAAAGGCATTTTTAGACTTCCTAATGGGGATTTACAATCAGGTTGAAGAAAAGCACTGCATTTGGTAGTGACAAATACCTTTTATTATCTTCACTCATTTTTTTTTTTCTGGTATTATTAGCACTGAGTAGTTTCCCAGTTCAGGAACAATTTCCAGGTTCTGCACTCAGTGAAAACAAACATGCAAATCCTTACTGCGTCTTCATCCTGTTCCCTTAAAAAAAAAGTAGCTTCCAGATTCTATGATGAGACAAATAGCCTCTTGAAGAGGGAGATTAAACACAACTCATTTCTATTTTGTTGGAACTGGCGACTCCACAACCAGGCCCCTTCTCACCAGTAATTATTATGTGGCAGCTTTCATTTCAGGAGGTGCCAATGAATGGAATCACACCAATCAGTCTCTCACACCACTGACGTGTCAATGAAAATAAGAGAAATTGCACGGAGAAAAAAAATCCCGTGTCTGAAACAAAACAAACAGAAGGTCTCTAAGAGGATTTTTATCAGTACAAACAGTACCAGTTTAGTGATGATGATTCACAGAATTAGGAATAGAGAGCTTCTTGTGCTTGGTAGGTGTGTCTTAGGGCAGAACACACTACCGCATGCCAGGTGCTGCTGGTGAAAGTACCTTAAAACTAGAGGTTCTCTGAGAAAATTTCTTTCTTTGTTCACTTGGGCTAATGTTGTTGTTGTTGTTTTAATTTGACTCCTCATTGAGAAGAACCTGCTCATCATTAATTCTGTATAACACTCAACATTTTCTACTCTTTACTGAATGCAACCCAACTCAAAGGGGGTTAAGCAAAAGGGGATTTCTTGCACACTCTCTCTTCCTAAAATCATGTCACTGAGAAGCCCAGTTTGGAGTTTGCTCTCTTCACAACTATATTCAGGACCTTAAGTTATGTCATTAGAACTTAGTCTATTTGTCTCCATATATCAGTTTGTCCTTTTCTTAGGCTGTATTCATAGGCAGGTTTCCACTTTGTAATGGTATATGCAGCTCCAGGCTTTTGTCTCATCAGCTGAGCATAATCAGCAATTCACCTGCCTTTCATTGGCTTGGGTCATAGGCCCATCTCTGAATCAATTACTCCAACTGCATGTCATGGAGTGCATCTAACTGACCAGGAATGGGTCATTTGCCAAAACTTGGGATAGAGGTATAAGAAGGATGATTTCGCATTGGAAAAAAAAAATACTTATTTCAGTTATTAGTATATGAGTGCAATTATTGGTATATGGGTGAATGAATGCCAGATACACACAATGTAAAAAATCTACCAGCCTTTGAAATGCTTTAATCAGTGGCTTTCCTATCAGTCCTCTGGCAGAGCATCTTTCTCACACCTGGCATTTTTATAGCACTCAAATGTGTTTTGACCATAGCCTTTCTTATATTGCCACATAATTATCATGGACATTACTATTTCCTTAGACAGCTTTCTATTCCATAGAAATGTGAAATTCATGAAGGCAGAGACGAAGTACTTCTTTTTTTGTCTTGTGTAACCTCCAACACTGCCTCCATAGTAGGGTCTCAATAAATGCGGTGCAAATGATTTCATAGTTGGTTCTGACCTATTCAAACGATTGGGCTTACTTGCCTTTTGTCTCCCCCTCACATTGAGTCCTGGTTTTTCTTTCTCTGAGAAGATTATATGAATGGTTCTTACTTTTATTGTTTATTTTCTAAAATTTTATTGATTTATTAAATCAATAAGGGAAACCTCATGTCATCTCCTCCATGAAGTCTTTCTTAGGCACCCTGGTCTTTATAGATCATTGCCTGCTTATTAAATATGTTAATAACATCCTTTCTTGCTATTTTAACACCACTTTATGTGTTTTTATATCCTGTCTGGTCAACTATATTAAAATGCCATAACATACCTACAATTCCTCTGCAGCTCTTGAGAACAATTATATGAATGCTTGGTTAATATATGGCACATGGAAAAATGTGAAAAACAAGAAATCAAAGGGAAAAAATATATCGTGAAGTGAGAGATGGATGAAGAGAACTCAGCTAAATATATACATTAGTGATATCTACTAAAATACCAATAGTCAAATCTGTCTATAGGTGAATAGAGGTGACATTTCTTCATTTCCTAGTTTTCTACCACAGATATGTCTTCTTGTGTAGTTAGAAAGAAAGCAGGTTTTAGAAAAATCCAAAGGGGGTAATTTGGTTTTGTATTATTCATATTTACTCTAATTTTATAATTTTGTCAGTATCAATTATCCTGTTGAATGTGTATAGGTATGTGTGTGTATATATGTCTATGTGTGATTACATAAGGTTTGTAAAGATAAACTACAAATCAGTTGCTGGTCATGGCTATGTCAAATTCTGAATTAGTGGTATTTCAAGTTAATAATGACTTTGTATTCTTGGATATGCTATTGTATTAATTCCCATACAAAATTCAATAGGTAAAAATCTTTTTGCCTGGAGCTTTAAAAAAATCAAGGAATAGTTTTTAAATAATATAGTAATTACCTTAAAGCATTATATCATGACTCAGTGGAGAAATAGAAGACCTAAAAATTGTATGGTAATTCCCTAAACCCTGCATTAAATGTTGCAAAGAAAGGATCACAGTGAATTTGTGATACACATATCTGATGAGTGTGTTAAGTGCCCTATATTCTTCAATTTTGATTAAAGAGAAATCCACATACTTTAGAATATCATATGTTTAGATAGAATAAGTTTATATTCTCCACATGTATTAAATTTATGTTCTTGATTGCCTAAATAAAGAAATGGGAGAATCAAAAGGATACATTTAAATTTTCCTGGATAAATATTTAGTTGGGACTCCCAGAGTTTTGTGGTATTTGATTTAGGAAAGATAGTTTATACATGACAATGCTAATGGTATATATTTCAAACTAGATGTCTGAATTGTATGAATGTATTTGCAGGGGGCTTCTATGATCACTGAAAAAATTTACTGATAGTCTATGAGTTGCCCACCTCTGATTAGGATGGTTGAGGCAGGTGATGAATAATATACAGTAACTGTCATCAGAGACTTGAAAATATGCTATAGGGCTCTATATTATACATAATAGAGAAATATACATACATATTATACAGGGTGCATATTATACGGAGGCTAAAGCATACATAATATTGTACAGGGTGCTCTGTTATATCAGAATAGAGCATGTCCTATGCAGTGATGATGGTGGTTCAAGAGACTCTGGTGACTGTGTTGGGGTTCAGTGGACAACTGACTCTAGACTTAAGTCAAAGGGACCTATAATAGTTTAGTGGTGGGCAAAGGCCAGGTGGAGGATAGGTGAGGGCAGCCTGCGTGGTTTCCAGTAGAACCTCTGGTGTTGAGAACTCTGAATAACACTGTGCCTATTAGCAAGATGTTGACCATGATTAGTTCTATATAGTAAAATAAAATAAAAATTATTTGGCATTGGTCATTTGCTTTTTGGAGAATATCTATTAAATATGTTTTTTTTTTAATTTTTAATTCAGCAACTGTTAAAGTCTTCTGTTCCATTATAATTTATCAATGATAACTTATGATATCTTGAAACTTCTTAAGCTTGTAATTATAAAATCACAAATCATCATTAAACTCTTCTTAACTTTTATTTGCTATAGCAGATGAACATGATTTTAAGTGATAACAACGACCTTGTTTAAATACAATTTTACGTATTGGGGTGAACGTATAAGATACAGATGAGCATTTTTATTATAATGTAACCTATAATGTAATGTTTCCCCAGTTTTTAAAATAGGCAGACTTTGAGACACATTACCAGTTTAGTATTTGTACTGAGATTATGAAACTTGACTTAGTTGATATCTGTAGAATCTAAGGCTGACAAGAGATCAAGTAATAGTATGACCAATCTCTCTTTACTCTTGATCATTTTCTGAATGCAATTAAAGAAATACAGGAAATGGAAAAGTTGTACTTCAAATCTAATTATTCTTTGAGTGTCATTAGATTAAAAATTTTAATCTAGCATTTTTTGAACAAGGATTGTTGGCATCAAAGCTTAAAGTGTTGTCTTGCATATTAATGGGCTCTAAGGTTTTGAATCACATGCTTTAGGAACATGGATTCCCCTGTCTTGATGTTTCCCTCCATGTGATGGTTAGCAGTTAGTATGATACCTCTTTTCTTTGCCACTTGACTCATTTTGCTCCCAGGAAACAGAGATACACTGACTTGTGAGGTTGAAGAAAACTTGGTATGTTTTTCCCAGCCCCTTTCTCTTCCCTCTATCATGGTGATATACCTAGAGTATCATGCTTGCTTTCTCTTCTGCTTTCCATGCCATATTTCCTATCAGGGTCAGACTGACCAGGGAGAGGCAGAAGAAGCCCTGTCCAGGGCTACCTGAGACTGAGGAAGTAGCTCGTTAGTTCTGAAGGTCATTGCTAGGAGTGCCATTTGCTCAGATATAGATGTGTCTACTTGTTTGCAAGATATTGATCAGATTCATTAGTAATAAAAATATTTATGGTACCTATATTTATTCTCTTATAATGACTTTTTTTAAAAAATGAGATTCTTTAACAACTTTTAATTGGCTCAGAACTCTGGCAGAAACAGGAGAGCTTTGTATTTGGTATTCTCAAACTCCATCAATGGGATTGGCTAAAAGGATCTGTCTTATTTTATAGTCTCCCAGAGGCAGACCCTGAGTGAAGATTAGAGAGCAAATAATTTACTAAGGAAAAGGAAGGAGGTAGATAAAGGACATGTTTTTAAGCCAGTTTCCATGTGACCAACTTGAGATTTATCTGACTGGGGAACTTTGGAAACAGACTAGAGTTATCCCAACCAAGAGGTGAAGGACTTGGACCATTTATACATCAACTTCCATCAGTCATGATTTGGGAGCTGCTCCTGAGGGGCATTAATTCTCTGACACTTCAGAGACACAGCAGTGCAACATGGCCAGAAGGTTCTGGAACCAAGGTCAGGATGCATAGCAAAAATATTCATGTACTGGCAGTTGAAATCCTAGCCTCTATGTACTGAAGTAGAAAAGGGTAAGGTGATATGTGTGGATCTCAAGAGTGTGCTCTAGAGCTGGACATGAAGGCTTTATTAGGGCAAACTGTATTGTGGGCACTGAACCCCTCAAGTAAAATAGACTTTGAATAGTTCTGACATTGAGATCCCCTGACAGCTATCTGCTTATGTGACTAATATGACTTTAAATTAACTACTATACCAAGTCTCTACTTTAAAGAACCAATATACAAAACTTGGAGATCTGTTTGTAAAGTCAACTTGATATCCCTCTTTAGCAAACATTGGCTGCTTACCAGGTATTAGTTACTTTTCCTATACATTTCTGTATTCAAACCTCAAAATTCTGTGAGGCAGCCCTCATATAGTAACTCTCCGAGCTGGTATGATACCAGCTAGAGATCCTGAAGTCAAGCAGAACTAGATTCCAAATCTAGCCATACTATTGAATAACCATCGTCTCTGGTCAAATTACTTAATGTCTTTGACCTTCCAGTTCTCAACCTAGATAACGGAGATTATATTAACCACCCAACAGATCTGACAATTTAATGAAGTAATGCACATAGAGCACCAGCAGGGAGCAGCTAGCGGACCATCAGCAGAACGTTAGTTTCCAGCACCATGAGGAAATGGAGTATTAGAAAAGTAAAGTTTTAGGGCACCTGGGTGGCTCAGTTGGTTGAGCAACTGCCTTCGGCTCAGGTCATGATCCTGGAGTCCCGGGATCGAGTCCCGCATCGGGCTCCCTGCTCAGCGAGGAGCCTGCTTCTCCCTCTGACCCTCCCCCCTCTCATGTACTCTCTCTCATTCTCGCTCTCTCAAATAAATAAATAAATCTTAAAAAAAAAAAAGAAAAGTAAAGTTTTAGAGATCATTCAAGTAGTAAGTGTTAGAGATAAAACGAAATTCAGATCACTGACACTAAACACAGTAGTCATTCCACAACACCAGTCATCAATAGAAATCTTTGGCTATGTTTTGGATCTTCTAGGTCCCATTCTGTTGTTGACTATAATTATTGTCCCTAAAGAGTGAAACCAAGACCTCCCATTAAGACCCATTATAATCCAATTTATATTTCAGAAGTTTAGGTTGATAATTAAGTGATTCCAACACCAAGATTCAAAGACTTGAATCTTTGTTTGAAATGCTATTCTGCTATAAGTATCTTGTGATAGAGCTGGTATATACTTAACCCTATCAATAATATGTAAATTTTATTAAAATGTTGAAGCTAGGAATTGGGCTCTGAAACTAGACAGTTTGGGTTTGAATCCTATTCTACCAGTGACTAGCAGCATTTGTGCCTCAGTATCCTCATTTATAGAATATAGACTGCTTTCACTATAGTTGCTCCAAAGATCAAATCAGTGACTACATAGAAAGTGCATAAAATGGTGCCTGTTTCCATAGTAAAGGCTCAATAAATGTTATTATTTGGGAGAAAAGATTCCTAACAAAATGTTGTGTGATGCCATGAGATTAATTCATAAATAAAGGTGGGGTTAGGAGCCCTGGCTAGGAATTTTTTAAGTCCCTGCAATAGTAATTAAGAAGAAAGGAATAAGAAAATGATCAGGACCGGAAAAGAGTCTTTAGTAGTCAAGAGAAAGCCATGTAGACAGAGACTAAAATGGAAACTACAACCAAAAGAATTTAGGACTCGCCTCCTGGCGTGTTTCCAGAAACTGCAAGTCAAGAACAGGCTGATTGGCACAATTATGTAGTTGCCAGGAAATTCCTTGAAAAATGAAAACAAAAGCAGATAATTGAATGGGTATGTAAGAGATGATATCAAATGTGAGCAGAAATAACCGCCTTTTGTGACAAACCTGATAATATATTTACTGTCTTCTCCCAAGACAGTATATGTTGTGAATGAAAGTTAGTCCTCAGAAGGAAGGAATCACATCATCATGAGACATTTGTCCAGTGGGCCTCAAATGATAGAAGTGGAGTCTGGGTTAAGGAGGTGGTGAGACAGTCTCACACCATACTTGGAATCACTATACCCTTCTGGCCCTGCGATTCAAACTGTTCATTTCTGTAGCATCAGTGTCTATACATATGGGGGGTTTTCTTTGTTTCTCTCCTTCGAGGCTGGACTCCGTTAGTGTGCCCAGTTCACCCCAGAGCTTAACTCCACTTTTGGGTGAAATTCTTTCTCACGTATGTCCATTGACATTGAGGGCCGAAGGTGGGAAAGAATCCGTCACAGAATGGGGAACTTCATAGTGGCCACAGAATGTTCAAAGACAGTGCCAGTTGGCAGGATGCCACACCTTACAGAACCCAGAGAACCTCTGAAGGCAGTTGTCTAATTCTAGAAGTCAGCCTAACAGTATCTTCTCTTCAAATCTCTTGTACTGTTCCATGAACTGAATTTATTATAATGTGTATGATTGTTACCAGGAAACACAGAGGATGCTTTGAGAGTTCATCATGAGTCCATAGGATCAGAGTTAGTCCAGAAAGGAACATTTAAACTGACCTGCAGAAATAGGAGTGAAGTATGAAGAACAGTCCAGAGGTAGAACTCTAAAGAGGAAAGGCTCTTTGGGCATTGAGGAATTGAACTTCGTTTATGGGTCAATCTGCGGGTAAGTCTAGTAGTCAGATCGCCAGAGATTAGAGATAACTAGACCTCTGTAGTTAGGGCTAAAAGCAAACTCTGTATTCTGATGGCCCCTTGATTTGTGTAAATTCACGCTGCTCTCTAAAGCAGCACTTCCAAAAGAATCTTATGGGTGGATGCATCTTTCACGCCCTAAATGAATAGGTGAGAGGGCATCAGGAAGTACCTAGAAGAAGCAACTAAGACCTCTAAACCCAAGCTGGATCATCTGCTAACTCTTTGAGGGCTGACTTTGTACTTAAATGGTGGTAGAATTATTTTTGTTTTTTGTTAGTTCACAATTAAAATTTACCATATTGCATAAACTGCAGACATTGTTTTATCATTCTCTTGTGCTCTAATACCTCTTCCTGAGTAATACTATCTTTTGTTTCCTGTTTTATTTAATGCCAGTTTATTATGGGAGTCAGAAGAGTCAATTATAAAATGAACCAAATGAAATCATGGATTTATATGTACTTCTCTGTGGTTATAGATAAAAATGCAATGGCAGTGCGAAAGCCTGAATGAGGATGAGAATCAAAAGCTACTTAATGTCAGGATTTGCCCTAATGCATTATAATCCAGATGGTAGCTCTGCAGGAGGGACCCACATCTGTAACTCTCTATTGAACCACTAGTGTACAGAAAATTGCTGTAGCTCCAGAATTTGGGGATTTTTATACTTTTGTGTCTAGCAGTGTGGCTTACATGATAGGAATTTAAACTTTGATAAGCTAAAAGGTAGTCATCAGTTATTATTTAACCAGTACCATGTGGTAAAGTCAAGAATAGCCACACACACACACGAAGTAACCAACAACATGTAGAAATGTTATGTTCAGAGGAAAAACTGTTCCACTGAATTAGCTTCTCTATAAAGGTAAGATCAATTTCATTCATCTCTGGCCAGCCTATGGGGTTATAATGTTCATGCATAAAATCTCAGGGCAGAGCATTTAAGCCCTGAACATGTTCTTCTGTGGTTTTAATGAAGTGATCAAGAATAGAAATTATTTTGGATGGATTCCAAGCAAATTCAATAAAACAAAAACAGGGAAGTATTTATGATTCAGTTGTCCTACCATGATTATATCGGATGATTATAGTCAACAGAAACAGTCAAGGCTGTGTTAATTTTGGGAAGGAAAAAAGTATGTTTTATCTCTTATATTTCAATAATTTTCTAACATGTTTGTAGTGGAGCTGAGGCACTAACCAGGACAATGCCATCCAGAGTCAGTTATGTTTGGGAAAATCATTCCATCAGGATCAGTATAAGCAGAAGATGTACAATCTGTGCCTTGGAGTACAGAAGAATTCAAGACCCAATTTGCACACAGTTTTTGCTCCAAAATCTGGTTGTAATTTGGTTATTACAAATTCTTAAAACTTTTTCTTAAGACTGATTTGTGTTTTTGTTTTGTTTTGTTTTGTTTTGTCAAGCCAGAGACCCAAACAGATTTAACTTTTAATACAACGGAATGCACATAATACTGGCTTGGTTTTTGAACCTTTAAGTGAAAGAATCAAGGCAGTGAAAGAAGAGAACGAGAGGAGAGGATGAGTTGAAAGTGAAAGAGAAAGAAGGTAGAAATCAAATAAACAGAAAGCACACAAAGGCAGAGATTATAAAGAGAAGGGAGTACAACTTCTCTCCAATTCCAGAGCAGATGGCCAACCCGAGGCAAACTAAGAACTGTTCTGGAAGCGTCCTGTGTCTCTATAGCTCTTTCTCCTTCTACTTATCACCCCAGACTTTTATGTCTCTAAACCCTTGCCTACTTTCCACTTCAAGGTACTTTATAGTCCAGGAATCTATTTGCCTCTTATGTTCTGTCTCCTCCATATTTCTGATCTAACCTATATGTGAAGGAAAAGTAAACAACTAATTTACACTAAATTCAGAGCTGCTGCTAGAACAACAACACTCCTCGAAGCACTTCTATTCAAAAACTATTTAATCCAAAGTGTGTTGAATGAATGGAATTCCAGATGGTTTGAGGATAAGTGCACAAATACAGGTAGAATGGAGGGAGGATTTAAGGCTCAGAGGCCCAGAAAGCATAGTCTCTCAAGAGACTGTTCACAAGCCAGCTGTGCTTGTTTTTCATTGCTTCACCCAAAGAATCTCTCAAAACTCAGGTTTTTCAAGAGGATCTCTGTCTAAAGTTTTCTCTCTCCTTTTCTCTCTCTCTCCTTCTCTCCCTACTGGACTATGAGTGCCAGTGCAGGTGGAGAGTGTGAAGTCATCTTTGTGCTCCTTTACCCTTCCCTCCGTCTTCCAGTCCTACCTGACATTAAGTGTTCAATATCTGATAACCTTCAAATGTGTAATGTATGTTTTCTACTTCCCTTCTAAAGGTCTGCACGTTAAGAGAATATTTTTCTATTGCTTTTCAAGGAAAAGATAGCATGGCTTTTCCTCCTCCAAATAGAAAATCATGGTTGTATTTCTATGATTTAGAGAATGAAAGCTTCCAGTGAAAGTAGTTGCAAATATGGGGATATGCTTTTAGACTCTGGGCCCTTTCCCTAGCGGTGGAGTCGAGACAACTTGAAATCCATTTCCCAAATTGAAACCAAATTTATCTCCTCTTCCAAATAATGGGAACTTGGTGAACTGGGTCTCTCTTAAGTAAACAAAGACATCACATTTTCAAAAAGCTCACTGTCATCCCCATGACATTTGATATAGGAGAGGCTGGAGTGAGAAGGCAGATTTCCAGTCACCTGACAGATCTGCAGCCTGAAATGATATTGGAGGGATTCAGTAAAGGGGAAGATGAAAAGACCATGAAACCGAAACACTGACGGGTTTTGATTATTTCAGCATGTGGTCTAATAGGCAACAAATTCAGCAAGATGAGGATTAGCATAACGTAATGAGACCGGAATTAAGGAACCACAAAACCGGAGAGAGAGTAGTGAATATTTTTCACTTAGGCAACAACAGGTCAGTGTAGGGATGAATGAAAGGCCAATGAGATACCATATTCTCTTAGAATTGGCCCCCATTTTTAATGCAGAGAATGCCTCTGAGGCAGGAGTGTCATAAAAGCCAAGATATTTCATAGATATTTCTCTGCATGTCAGGATATTTTCTTTCATTATGTAACTCACACTTCTTAGGGAAAATGGGACTTTTTTAAAAAGACGAATTAAATCCCATTTGCAAATGGATCAGTAATGCCAAGTTGTCAGAATTTTAAAACCTGTGAGAAAAGATGGAAAACATTTGCTTCACAATTACTGGAATTTGGGTGACATCACTGGGTGCTAATTGCTTCTTCACAATTGAATAAAGGGCTTGTTGAAATTGATTTAGTTGGATTTAACACACAGTCCAAGAGCAGATAAATGGAAATGATGTGCTCTATAAAGGAGGTGCTATTTTTTAAAAATTTTTTAAAGATTTTATTTATTTATTTTTTAGAGAGCGAGCGAGAGAGAAACAGCATGAGAGGGGAGAGGGATTCATAGGTATTTCAAGCCAAGTGTGATTATTTTCCTTTCCTTTAAAAAACATATTAATGTTGCATGGGTCTTTGAATATTCCTACCAAGTTTTCTCTTTCTGATCAATTTCCATAATAAGGGCATCTACAATGATGGTCAAAGCAGTGGGGATGAGATTTTCATATTCTTACCTTTTTCAAGAAGATACTGTACTGGGATATGCTTTATTGCAAGAAAGGGGATGTATTAAATTGTTCTTTATTTTCTTTCTAGAGTGATTATGGATCATCATGCAATGGGCCCATCAGGTTTTCTAAGGGATTATCTTAGCGTGCAATCCTATTTGGGACGATACTGAAAAATTTACAATAGCCTCTGTGCAAGGCTTGGCAGCAGAAACTAGGAAACGAACTCAAGAGGAAAGCTCTTTTTATTATCAGTGTATCTCACACTTCATGTCCTTTCTTTTCATATTCTGGAGGATGAGGCATTTGGGGAAATTCATTACATCTGTGTGTGTAGTTCTTACACCAGAATGAATGTACAAGGAAGACTTCCGGCAGTTCTTTCTGAGATGCACTAAAGAGCTGGTTAGAATGTCCCCAGAGATTTCTCAGGCTAGATAAAACTTGTAGAGTAGTAATCTGGGTCTCTGCTTGCCTTTGAAGTTTTGCATACTCTTTAGATTGTGAGCAGTGTACCCTTTTAGGAGCTTAGGGTGGAGTCATTCTCCAGCTTGCATCATGTGTTTAAAGTTAGCATGCTTGCCTTCCTTTCTTCTTTCCTTCCTTCCTTACTCCTTCCTACTTTCCCTTCCTTCCTTCCTTCCTTCCCTCCTTCCTTCCTTCCTTCCTTCCTTCCTTCCTTCCTTCCTTCCTTCC
>NW_023270265.1:31500323-31609518 GCF_011800145.1 Mirounga leonina | reverse complement strand
TCCTTCCTTCCTTCCTTCCTTCCTTCCTTCCTTCCTTCCTTCCTTCCTTCCTTCCTTCCTTCCTTCCTTCCCTCCTTCCTTCCTTCCTCCACCAGGCATCAGATGACTTAAGAAACTAATGGCAACTGTAGATCAAATAATCTGGGAATTAGGGTAGTGCATTATTTTGTATTCTTTTGTTGCAGGCGATAGAAACTAACAACTTTGAACTTCACAGGAGCCCCGTGATTCTGGAGAACTGTGAATTTTAGGAAATCCTCCAACCCTTTTATGTTCTGGGAAACAGTTTAAAAAACAACCCATCCCCATGGGACTTAAATAGACTCATGGATATTCCTCTTGCTTACTTATGACAAGACCAGATACAGACATTCCAAATTCCTATTCTTTTTGCCTCCTAAACATTGAGCTGAAATGCTTGTCCCCACTGATCGACTGGAACAAAATGCTCATTCAGCAAATTTGGTTAAGTTTTTTTCCTTCCTCAGGTCCCCAACTTTGGCCCACCCTCAGCTTGAGTCTTCAACCAGCTTCTTAACAGCCCTCAGAGAATAGGCTGCTCTCAGGGTAAAACATTCTCTAATCTACTGCCCACCAAGCCAGCCTTTCCCCACACTTTTCTATGCCTGATTCTTTCCAAACTGGTTTATACCTCTCTATAAAAGAAAACTTTTTTGCCCAACCTTTGAGAACACTTGTATATCTTATGGTCTGAGCATTCTCCTTATTGAAACAGTCCCTTTGCTACCTCCCATTCCTTGCAATAATCCTTTTTTTTTTTTTTTTTGAATAGTCTCTCCTTACTAAGTCCAGATTTTTAGTTTTTAATTTTTTTTTTAATTTGACAAAAGCTTGCAGAGAAAATCAAAAGAAGGTATGGAACAGCTCAAGGACATAAAGCAGCTAACTGAATAAATAGATCTTAGAAAGGACAAACTCTAGGTAGAAATAACCAGACTCAATGGAAAGTTGGTTTAGATCTCCAGAGTTGGGAGTGATCAGCTCCATCCATTTCTTGCCCTTACGTTATTCCTCTCAAGAGATAAATTCCAGGGATAGAGAGTTAGCCCTGCCTGACCTAAGTTACCAAAGGGTATGTTGGGTTCCCCGATGGGAAGTGCCAACAAAAGCATATATAATGGAGGAAAGGTGATTTCTCAGATAAAAGCTGTGAACCTGGTCCAAAACAGGAGTGAAATGTTGAGTAGGTGGAGACAACAGTGGTTTATTATAGGAATGATACTTCCCTAGAAAGCTTAGCACATTTAGAATTTCTACAAAAACAAAATATATGAGAAAATTACAGATGGGGATATCTATATAAATGCAGCTCTATGCCAAAAATTCTCATGGCTAATCTGCAAAGTAGCCACTTGGTGTCACTTTGATATATATATTTTTAATTCTTTGTCAAGCAGAAATATTAACAGTTATAGTTAAACACAATTCTCTTTATATACTTATATAACCTATATCTCAGGAGCCCCGCCCGCTTGGGATGCAGTAGCAGGGGAAGTCATTAAGGTGCACTTGACTCTTTGTAACTAACCTGATCAGTGTGTTTACATAAAAAAAGATACAATGTCTTCTAAGACTTCCTGACAATCTTTAGCTTTATAAGCACCTCTGCAGAACCATTTCTCTCTAGCCTCACATTTTGTCTCATTTATTTTGGCAGTATACAGGCATGGGCTAAATCATGGGAGCTTTCCCCTCACCAAAAGACATGTTATATTTCAGATATTTAATAACTAAGCTAAAGTTTGGTCTATAAGATTGAGCTTCATTCTTTTAGTCAAAAAGCAAGTCACTTCAAGAAATCGCCTCTGTGTGTGTGTATGCATGTGAGAGAGAGAGAGAGAGGGAAGGAGGAAGAGAAACAGAGAGACAGGGAGAAGGAGAGAGGGAGAGGTATTTAAAGGACTAAATGCTGTTTTAGACGGGGAAGGTTGTCATTAAGACTTACATAGAAATCACAACACATTTTTAATCTAGGGAAGCTACTAGAGCTGTAACTTAGCAGAGCCTGGTAGTTATTTTCATGTTGACTGAAATGTCCTTCATTTCTAAGGTGCTTATGGCATGAGAAGTCAGGGTTCATTGTGGCTGATTCGCAGACCATATGAATCAGCTCACATTCAGCTGATTCATGAGTCAGCCAGTTTATTGTTCAGATATAATACTCAGCAAACTAAGAGAGCCACGAGAAAAACAAAACAAAATAAAACAACAAAACAAAACAAATTCACCACCACCACATTTCCGTAGGACAACCTAGAGGAGAAAGAACAATTAGCTTTAGAAAAAGGTCACATTTACTTATGGGACTTCCAGAAAGTGGAAAGCACAACACTAACATTCATAATAGAGACTCAGTAAACTCTTACAAGTGGATTAAAGCAGATCTTGCATATCTGCAAAAACAATATTACCATAATGTCTTCTGCAAGTAGAGACTTTGAACCTAAACTTCTTGGTTCAAATACTGGTCCCACCTTTTGCTAAATGTATAACCTTAGAAAAGTTACTTAAAATCTCTGTCTGAGACTCTGCACCTGGAAAACACCTGGGGTAACAGTAGCTACTTCATAGTTTGTTTCTGAGAAGATTAATTATGTTAATATAGCATAGAATTCTTAAGAACGTCGGTCACATAGTAAATTTCCACTGAAAGCTAGCTGTTTTTCTTTATTATTGTTAACCTATTAGAATGCACAGATAACAATAATATTTGCTTTGGAAAAGTCAGTTTCTCTGAATCCGAATTGCCTTTCCTATAACTGCAACCTTTGAACCATTGATCTCTATACGTGATTGTGATTATTTCTAGTTTACGGGGCCATTTCAAAATATGACATCATGCAACCTTCACAACAATATTAGGAGATAGAAGAGGCAAGTAAGAAGACTGTTTTCCATTTTGTGGACATGACAATGGAGGCTCAGAGAGATTAAATCTTGCCCAAAGTCACTGTAACACTATGGCTTCAATGCAGTATATGTGGCATAAACTCCTGTACACTTTGTAGCATGATTTCTAGAATCTCCCCAAACATAAAGATGTTTATAGAGTTTCTGGCTTGTCGAAGCTTTGAAGTTAGTGGGCAGGCAGTCTCTCGTTAAATCTCTCTCTCTCTCTCTCTCTCTGATTCCATAGTAGCTGCAGACCTATAGAATGTTGTCATATTACAGTTGACTTAAGTCAGTTTGAACATGCAACCTTGATGTATTGCCGAGAGCATTGCAGCCATGTAATTCTGTTCTGGTTTACAGAGAGCCACTCATCTTCATTTGCATTCTGCCAAAGCGATTATTGTGCCAATATCTTTGGTGTCAGGTGATGTGATGAAGCCAGAGCATGACTCAGTCACCTGCTGTGGGATAAAATAGCTGGAGGTTTTTACGAAACGTGTTCAGCTTAACTTCTAATGTCATGGTTCTTCCTAATAGCATGGATTACAATGCCAAAGCCTTTTGCAATGATTTATTAACCTGTCAGAGGCATATCTATGAATAATAATGAAGTCAGGAGATGATATTACCTTGCTGCATAAAAGGAGTGTTGAAGAGTTCTTCCAGCCCTCACTTCCATCCCGTAGAATGTAATCAAATACCGCACCCACGCTCTCCCCAACCCCTATGCTTCTTTCCTTGCTGCCTCGCATCCCCTCAACAACTCAATGCCAGTGTCCAACAACCAAACAAATAGCAGCATTAGATTATCACCAATAACTTGTTACAAGGAAGGATTTCTTTCATTTCTCAACGGTACAGGTGTGCTCTCTATCAGTGGGGATTTCAATAACAGTGTCAGTTACACTGACAGAACAAGCCCAGATTGGCAGGAAATGTCACATATCAGCTTCTCAAGGCTCTATGAGAGCTTTTATGTATCCTTATTCACCTTTAAATAAAATACAGCTAAAGCGGACACTCAGGTTTGTAATGAGATGAACACCATTGATGTTTTCTGTATAGTAAGGCAGGGAACACATTCTGAAAATTCCCAGAAAAGAAGAGCCATCGTATTTAGTGTGAAATAGCAGTCATCAGAAACTTATTGGGTATCCACTTCATTCAGCCCTTGGCTAGACACTGTGTGGGAGACAGAATAAGCAAATGAAGCAGAGTTGCTTTTTAGGACTTCATCACTTCTCTAGGGAGGTGAAACGTATATACTGGAAATAATTTTTAAAATCATAAATGAACTGAATGCTTAACTGAACATAGGCAAATGTATGCAAGTGGATGATAAAGGGAATGCATGTTTTGAGTGATCAGGAAGAGAACATCTATGGAGGAAAGAACTGTGCCCATGAGGAGAGATTAAATCAATTCCTTCCTGACCATCTAACATACAGAAGGCTATGTGCTAAACATTTTTTTATAGAGGATGGGGGAAGAATAAGGGTATCACCATGAGGAATACCTAGGTAAATTGAATGGACGGTCCCAATTTTTCACTTCCCCAAAATAGGATTCTACATCTACACTCATACCTGGTGTGTGGTTGGGTGTATATACGTCCTTTCCCTTTGGTGGTGGCAATGTGACTTCCTTTGGCAAATGAGTTGTTACTGGATGTGATGGGAGCAGAAGCATGGCACGCACTGGCATTGTTGAACTCACTCTTGTGTCTTTAAATCTGCTGCATGAAGCAAGCTGCTGAAATATGTCCCCTTCTGCCCAGACCTGAGAAGGAACATACATGGAGCAGATCCATGCCCAACACTCAACTGTATCCTTGAACAGCTGGGCTCCATTATGCAAAAGCACAACTCCCCAGTAGAGCTCATTTGAGATCGGCTAATTTATTTTTAAACTGATCGGGAGTAGGAGAATAAATGTTTGTTATAAGCCACTAAGATATTGGAGTTTTTTGCTACCCAGTAAAAACTGACTGAGAAAAATAGAAATTCAGGTTGCCCCCATATAAATTTGAATCTAGAGGGGAAATAATGGTTTGTTTAAATAACTATACTATTAAATGACTGCCCTATTCAGTAAATAGGATAAGTGTCTTGAAAGTAGTATAAAGTATGCTGGGGAAGTGGCGTCACAGAGGAAGTGAGAGGCCCCATGTTTACGAAGACTCTATGAAAGGGATAGCAGTACTCTTGAAAGGAGGATAAGATTTGATCAGATTGTGGGGAGACAAGGGAAGCAAGGAGAAAGTATCTGGTGTAAGCACCTGACAGTTGCTTGCCTTCTTTTTTTTTTTTGTAACACCAGTGCCTGGCATTAAGGCTTTTCTCCTCATCCACTTCCAACACAGCTCTCCCCAAAAAACACTTTGCCAGATATGGGCCTAGAAAAACAGCCAGGCTTCCTCTGCTGAAGTTTCTTTGTTTTAGAGATCTCTGGTTGACTTAGTAACTGACCATTTGATTGCTTGTTTTTCCCTTCCCAATCAAGTTTTACATTCACCAATAAAGAGTGCACTTGAGAAACCCAGAGGAAACCTGCCTCCCATAAAAACAGAATGCAGGGCTTGCATGCGCATGAGCAGGCTCTCTATCTGCAACCCTGCTGTGGGGCCCTAGGTAGGCAGCATACCCTCCAAGACTTGTGAGTAGTAAGACTTGTTTTTTTTTTTTTTCCTCATTATTTGATGGTCATGGCCGAGGTGTGTCTTGCAGTCACAATAAGAAGCATGAGGGCTGGTCCAGTCGCAACATTGGCTGTGAAGGAGGAAATACGTGTATGGGGGCCCCCAGGCATTTCTAGACAATAATGTCACTGTGGAAAGGCTGAGGCCAGGGCACGAAGTAGTATCTCAGTTTATAAGGTGGAATCCACTGCGGAAAGAAAGCAGTGTATATGGGGTGATGTTTTTGATTTTTATCTCTGTTATGATGATTTATGCCAAATTTAGTGACTTAAAACAATACTATCATCTGGTTGCGTAGATCGAAGTCTGGGTGCAGCCTCATGTGGCTGGGCTTTCTTCTTGGAATCTCACAAAGCTGTAGTAAGGGAAGGCAGAGCTGTATCCTTTTCTGAGGCTCTGGGCATGTATCCACAACCAAGCTCACTCAGTGTGTTAGCCAGAGTCAGTTCCTTGCAGTTGTAGGACTGAGGTCTGTTTTCCTTGCTGGCTGTCAGCCCGGGGAACTGACATTTGCTCTTAGCGGCTGCCTCCCTCCTCTCCTGCTGTGGCAATTGGGTTAGTGGGTGGCTTTTCTCCTCATCCTTCCTTTCTCTCCAACTGCCTTTTTTGCTTTCACGTTCTGCTTTTAAGAGCTCCTGTGATTACATTGTACCCAACTGGATAATGAAAGATAATCGTCCTGTTTTCAAATCAGCTGATTCGTAATTACTAATTAGTAATTCCACCTGCAAAGTTTTTCTGCAGTATCTAGTGTTTGAATAACCAGAGGACAGAAATCTGGGCTGGGAGATAGGAGACTTCTTTAGAATTCTACCTAACACAGGGGCTAAATAAGAAAATTAGTCCTTAATAAATTAAGGCAATAGGTAAGGGGGTATAGAGAAACAGTATAGAGAGACAGATGGACAGATATAGAATGGTGTGTTGGAAAGCTTTATATGCTAGGACGAAGGTAATAAGGAGCAATGGAAGGTTCTTGTGCAGAGTAGTCATGAAATCAGAATTTTATACTTCTATACATTATACAACAGGCAGTTGTGTTGCCCAATAGGCATTTGTATAATGTATGAAAATGTAGAATTCTGCAGAACATCAGCCCATTTTGTTTGGGAGAAGGTGCAGGAAACACAAGTTCCAGTTGCCGGGTTATTGTAATTGTCACGGTCGTCTTAATAGGATATAATCTTGTTTTTAGTAGTAAATATAGCAAGAGGGACAGATATGAAAGTCCACCAGGGTCAAATGTAAAAGATTTTGGCTCCTGAGTAATTAAGCTGGAAATTAAGGGAGGAGAGTGAGGTCAGGAATGGCTGGGATTCCGGGATTCCAGGCACAGGTGGTTAGGAAGCAAGTACTGCTATAATGGAAACAGGGAACAAAATGCATGTGAAGAAGGTTAAGATTTGTTTGCACGGTTTGAGAAGGGTTGCCCAATCCGCAGGTGGGGATATAACCTGGGCTAGAGACCCTGCAGCTATCTGCAATGAGATGAATGTCAAAGTTTGGAGGCACATGAGACCAGTGAGAGACTGGGGAGGGACCACAAGGAGAGGTTGAGACCAAAACTTTGAAAAATGTTTGCGTCTTGTGAGTAGGAATAAGAACAGAATCCAGTGATGGAAACTGAGAAAGAACAGCCAAAGTCCGAGAAGAGAGAGAAGGAAAATCCAGTGCCAAAGAGGTGGAGAGAAGTTTAAAAAGGAAACGATCAGTGATGTAAACTGCAGAAAAATTAGTTTATTCCTATCTTTGGCAAGCATGAGAAGTTGACCAGAAATCAATTTGCTCTAACAGATGGGGAAAAAGATCTCAAGCACATGATGATCTCAACATTGTGGAAAACACATGTAGCTGTGGTTTTAACTGTGCCTTTCATTTGCAAAAAACTCCCAACTGGTACCTACTAAAAGACCCTAATAAACAAAAATTTCTTGGTTTTAAAATACCTAGATAATTCAGGAAACAGCAAGGAAAGAAAATTTAGTTTCCTTTTCATTGGCTTTTATAGGAACAAGGTTTCCCTAAAAAGCATTCTTTCATTTGCCAAAAAAAGGGAGACAGTGATCTTTTCCCTGGAAAGAACACTTTCAGAGTGGAGTGGCCTGTTTTCAGCATGCAGGTTAGTGTCTGGCAATTAATTCTGATGTTGAAAAAATGATTAGAGAAAAGAGAAAGCACAGAACCCCTCTCCTAAATTGTATGAAGCTCCGAAGTAGCACCCACCCACCCTCAAATCAAATGTGCTCCAGAATAAAAGTAAAAATTAAAGAGACATAGCTAATGATTATAGAGGGGGAAAATACTTGGACTCTTTTTTTTTTTTTTTTTTTAAGATTTTATTTATCTGAGAGAGAGAGAAAGTGCGCGGGCGTGCACACGTGAGCAGGGGAAGGGGTGGAGGTAGAGGGAGAAGCAGACTTCCCGCTGAGCAGGGAGCTCTGACAAAGGCTCGATCCCAGGACCCCTGGGATCATGACCTGAGCGGAAGGCAGACGCTTAACCAACTGAGCC
This sequence comes from Mirounga leonina, assembly GCF_011800145.1. NCBI lineage: Eukaryota > Metazoa > Chordata > Mammalia > Carnivora > Phocidae > Mirounga > Mirounga leonina. The sequence continues at coordinate 31,601,396 of NW_023270265.1, read as the reverse complement.
ACACAGATGCCCCAATACCTGGACTCTTGTTTACATCTAATTTAAACATTTTTATTGTAGAATTGTTCAAATGAAATATCTTGCATTGCCTGTCTCCACCCTGCCCCCAAGGGTGTCTATGAATTGATATATTTACCTGTGTAAATATTTATGGCAGGACCTCAGCTTCCCATACTTGGTTTATTTATAGTCCCTTATTTTTGGTAAGGAGAGTTAGACATCTTAGCAGTTCAATAAACATGTCTCCAGTCAACATTGGAGACACTTGGCCAATACAGGAGAAATTCCTGTTCTTCCCACTTCACTGGGGTTTGAGAGGGCTCCATGGAGGAATGATGTTCATACTGATTGAATTTCCCTAGGACTTGCTAAATGGGGTTCAGTTTAGGTGAAACTGACTCTTGTCCCTCCCTGTCCCCATAGGGCCTACAGCTCCTAGAAAATCTTGCCTGAACCTGAGGAGATATGTGTTCACAAGCTGATTGGTTAGTTGCACATGCCATGGAGCATCTGATTTTGTTCTTCTCCCATGTCTGTAACCCTCTCCCTCAAGTGATGCCTGATGACCAAGAATCCACTGGAACATGTCACAGCAGTGCCATTCTTTCTACATTGTGGTATGCCTCCAGGCTGCCTCCTGATGGTCTGAGCTGCTGGCTCCATGCAGAAGGGGGAGAAGAGCTCTTCTCCAGAGGCTGTCATGCTTGTGTTTGCATGCAAATAGGTCTTTAAGCTGGTCCCTGCAGTTGTTTTCACAGGGCTCAGAGACTCAGTTCATCCAGCTAAAAATAACTCCCACACTATGCTGTTCATCAGTTTGCCATACAGCTCCCAGGTACCTGTAAACTCCCCCCGCTTTCTCAGGCCAAACCAAAACTTACCACACAAATGCATAATTTTCAGCCCATTAACCTATTTGCGGGATATGTTTCAATTTCATTTTTTTCAATCAAGCTATCTCTGATAGCAAGATATGATCATAAAAGTATGAAATGTATATCTGTATCCATGTGTATAAAATGGGGAAAATAACAATACCGACTACTTCAAAAGGATAAAAAAAGTTTTTTTTGTATAAATTATGATAAAATTGAATGTGATAAAATTGAAGACAAGTGAGATATCAGTAAAATCAAATTTGCTAACATTTACAAGGCAAAGTATTAGTACACTAATACATAGAGTTCTTATATAAACAACCCAAAAGAAAATGATAATTTTAAATAACAAATCAAAGAAGAAATATAGCTGATAAGTTTATGAAAACATATCCAAATATGCCAATAATTTAAGTATTTAAAATTAAAATATCAAAGTATTTGTCATTAAATATGCAAAATTACATTATACATTATAGGCAAGGTTACAGTGAAGGAGAACCATCCTTTATGACTTTTGGGAGTGCAATTTGTTGTAAGTACAACTTCCCTGGAAGTGATCTTAACCTATTCATACACTTTCACCTAGTAATTACATAACTACTGCAAAATCAGATGAACACAAACTGTAGTGTTATTTAGAATGTTCCAAATTGAAACTAGTGTAAGTATTTAACAATATTAGGGTGGCCATTGTACTTGTTGAGTATGGATACTGTAACAAATTACCCCAAACTTGGTGGTTTAGAGGAACAGAAATCTCTCAATCTGGAGGCTAGAACTCTGAAATCAGTGTGGGCAAGGCTTTAGGGGAGAATTTGGTTTTTGTATCTTCTATCTTCCTGTGGCTGATGGAAATCCTTGAATTGTGGCTGCATCATTCCAGTCTCTGCCTCCATGGTCATGTTGCCTCCTTCTTTCTCTGTATGTGTCCTTTTAAGGACACTTGTGGCTGGATTTAGGGCCTACCTAGGTAATCCAGGATGATATCCTAAACTTAATAACATCTACAAAAAGACCCTTTTTCCAGATAAGGTAATATTCTTAGGTTTCAGGGGTTCTGATAGAAATACATCTTTTTTGAAAATCACTATTCAACTCACTACTGCTATTAAGTTTTGGTATATCCATTTGTTGAAATATATAGTCATTGAAAACACATTTAAATGGCATGAGGAAATGACCTCAAAAATATTAATTAAACATAGGAAGATAGAATTGTATATGCTCTAAAATTTCAATTTTGCAGAAAGAAATTAAAAAAAAAATATCTGGGCGCCTGGGTGGCTCAGATGGTTAAGCGTCTGCCTTCAGCTCAGGTCATGATCCCAGGGTCCTGGGATCGAGTCCCGAGTCGGGCTCCCTGCTCCTTGGGAGCCTGCTTCTCTCTCTCTCTCTCTGTCTCTCATGAATAAATAAATAAAATCTTTAAAAAAAAATATCCCACAAACACACATAAAAAAGAAGTGGAAGGAAAAATTTATATTCTGATGTACCAAAATACTTTTCAAGTTTATCTTTTTCTGAATGGTGGGATTTAAGTTTGCTTTTATTTGCTTTCAGCATTTTTCATTGACAATGAGCATGAGTTTATTTTATAACAAGTTGGTTTTATTCTGTTAAAGAAGAGAATAAAAGACAAGATGTAAAAAATTAAAACATAAGAACAAGGAGATATTTCATTAAGTAACCAACTGCAAGTAAAAATACATTTATTTTCTGTGTACTTGTAATAAATTACAAAATACAGTAGGAAAGAAATCTAATACTCTTTTTAAAAAATTTTTATTGTTATGTTAATCACCATACATTACATCATTAGTTTTTGATGTAGTGTTCCATGATTCATTGTTTGTGCATAACACCCAGTGCTCCATGCAGAACGTGCCCTCCTCAATACCCATCACCAGGCTAACCCATCCTCCTACCCCCCTCCCTTCTAGAACCCTCAGTTTGTTTTTCAGAGCCCATCATCTCTCATGGTTCGTCTCCCCCTCCGATTTCCCCCCTTCATCCTTCCCCTCCTGCTATCTTCTTCTTTTTTTTCTTAACATATATTACATTATTTGTAGAAATCTAATACTCTTTTAAAAGTTCAAATAAAAACTGTATTGTAATTACATGGAAAAAATTAAAAACTCTACTGAGAGGCAAAAAAATTGGGAAGTGGAGACTTAGTCTGCATTATTTAATGGGGATGTGATATTGTAAAATGCTGTATCCTCCAATTGCATAACAAGTTAGCAAACAAGAGAGAGCAAAGTCATCAGAGATACTGGCACCCAGACCAGGGAAAGGTTTCTGCCATCACAATGAAGTTCAGGGAAAACCTTTGATGATCTAAACATGCTACTAAGGCAGAATCCTCAACCCTGCTCTCAAGGTACAAGTGTTAAGGCTTGAGTAAATTATTTCTTTTGGCTGAGTCCAGTTTACTTACCTGTAAAATGGGGAGCATAGAACCATTGACTTTCCAGGCTTATTGTGAGAGTCCATCAATTCAACAGGCATGGAAGTACCCAGTAAAACTGTGAAGAACTCTGTAGAAGTTACTGCTCTTTCTGCCTATAGTACATGCGTGCAAGTGATAATAGTCTCTGGGGGCTCATAGAATGTCAACCAAGGAAACCTTCCTGAAGACATTTTTGATAACATTCTTTATCCTCATGATTCTGAATTATTTCCATGACCATTGGTAAAATCAATTTTTGATTAGTTTGGCAGATACAGTTATTGTTCATTTAATTAATCATCACATTTTCAAGGTGGAAGAAGCCTGTGATATAGTGCAATTTTATAGATGAGCAAATAGGCTCAAGCTTGCCCAGCTGCTGCCGCTGAAGGTAGAAATAAGGAATAAGCAGTAATGGATAAGTAGATGACTATATTGAGCCTCCTCACCTCTTATTGGGATGTTAATACCTCCAGGACCTTAAACTGAGTGAAGTCACTCTATACATCAACAACACTCAGTAATAACCTAATAGATCACCTTTGCATAGTGTGACTAGATCTAGAGGACACCCAAGGATCTAATTAATTTGGTTGATTTAATTAAAACAGTTGGGCAGTGTTTATCTGGCATTTGATAATGGATTTTGGTGGTCTGTTTCCAAAGTAAAAAGGGACTCTGGTGGTATCTGATTGATAAGGTTGTAACAGGAGACTCAGTGCTGTAGAGATTTAGCTGAAACTTTCACTTCTAGGGAGGATTTAGGAATAGAATGAAGTTCAATAGAATTGAGAAATGGACTAAGTGCCTCAGAGTTGCCTTCTGCCCTAAGAATCTGTTGGGAAAGCAAAAAAAAAAAAAAAAAAAAAAATCTGGTTTAGTAAACAGAAAATCAATAATACTTAGGATGTTAATGATATTTGAAATTAAAAAAAAAGTGCTGTTATGAGCTAGTCTGAAGTGTGCCTGCAGAATGATTAATAGCAGATATTGAGGATTCTTTTGGTTTACCTCAAACTCTTCCCCTTATACGGGACTTTGAACCCTATTTATAAATGGACTTCAGTTTAAACTGAACCCTGTGGGTAAACGGACTTAAACTTGAACTCCAAAGGGATTTGTCAACTTGAGCCAGTTGGCTTATGACCAACTAAGACCACCTAGATATTAAAAAGTACTACTCTTGAATTTCAAAAAAAAATTGGACCTCCCATACTTCCTCCCTTAACTCACACATTCTTTGAAGAAATTTTGTTCCCAGTAACTCAGAAGACAAATTGATAGGGGGTGAAGCCTAAGAGAGGGCTCCTGTTATGTAAGAGATCATTAGGTTATTGCCTATCTTTTCTACACAAGGAAAATCATATTAAGGGAAAAAATGGATTTTTGCACTGCTTCGTTTTCCCAGAATCCCTTGGCTGATGGCAACCTTGGGCATAACCATAAAACCGGGAGTATTAGGTACCTACATAATATGTAGGTGTGATAGTGGTCGATGTCTATATGAGATGATAGTCAGATTTGCACTTTAATTTTTCATCATTATAAAAACTGTATGGTGACTAACATAACATAATAAAAAATAAATAAATAAATAAAATAAATAAAAATTTTAACAAATTTAAAAAATAAAAAATAAATAAAAACTGTGCACTGCTGAAGAACTAATAAACCCCAATACAGCAAGCATTCCTTAGATGTTTCCATGATATTTATGAAAACCACATTTTTTCCCTTGTACTTTAGTATTACATTAAGAATTATGTTGCAAATTTATTAAATTCAGGAGCAGGGCACATTAAAATGTAAATGGAGATAAAAGGTGAGGTTCAATTCTCAATCTGATACTACTCAGGTTTGAAGATACCATCTTTGCATTTTTTCAGGAATGTGGAGTCCCTGATGGTCAGGATTTGGGGAACTGTGTTTGCCTTGGAGAAGACTTACAGTGCCCCTTGGATCATAGGTAAACTGCTTGTGTGCTGCCTCTTTCTTAGAACAGTTCTGGGTGTTTCGCGTCTTTCTTCAGATTTGACTTGTAGAAGCATTAAGAAAATATTGACTACAACCAGGCCATATCTAAAATGAATTTATTGCTCTACCTTCTTTAGACTGGCCTGATCTTCTGCTAGTTACTCTGAAAGATTAAAGAAATTGTGCAGTTTTTTCAGTGTGTTTTAGGTGTGTTTTTGCTGAGTTTGTAGTGCGACATGAATTCTGGGCTATTGAGTAAAAGCACAGTAACCAGCTTTACCATTCCATACCTCAATGGACATGTAGATTTGGCCAGTTGCTTCTCTAATAGATTCTAATAAAACAATGCCTTTTCTTGGTACTTCAGTCTTCTAAGCATGGTCCTATATCTCACTAAGCCAGTCTCAGGAATTTCCTCCTTTCCTCTTTGAGTTTGGAAAGAAGTATGTGATAGAATTCTGACCAATGGCAGTCAAGGGAAAGTCTTCTGGGAAAGTTTGCCCTATTTGTAATGCCAAGCACAAAGACCTTGTCTTTCTTCTGTTGGAATTTTTTATGTCTGAAAGTTATATCTAGAATTGGGAAACCATTTGATGACCCTCAAGACAAAGCCAACAAACTGAAATGGCTAAGGGAAAAGTGGGAGGTTACATGTGTACTTGATGTTGTTGAGATAATGAGTGAATCACATTGGAGCTGCCCTACCTTGGAGTTTCTTAGGAGTTATTTTTCTTAATATTAAGGATATTTTGAGTTGGATTTTGTGTGATCATACAAGATGTATTAACTGTTCATCTGTCTTCCCAGTTTCTCCAAGAAGACAAGAGAGTATGCTTAAACAATCAGGATAGAATAGGAAGAAAATCTGAAAGTCTACATCATGGGATCATTGCAACACTGGTCCAGGGAATAGTCTGCCTTTCTAGAGAACTAAGCACAGAGGGGGGGAAAACTTCTCATTGACGTATGTAGCTTCTGAGGTCCAATTTGTAAATGAGGAAGTGTAGAGAGAAACTTGTTGAAAACTAAAGCACAGTCGGACCCCTAACTGGTATTATTCAAAACACATATCTGGGATTGAATCAAGCAGGATCTTGAATGCTGTCATTGTTTCAAAGCAGAAGACTCTGGGCACAGATCTCAGAAAAGGGATAAGACCAGAAAAAATAGGCAAAACTCACAATAATGAACGATAAAACTTTCTAGACCTGTGTGGTTTCAACAAATTCATTGAACTGGGTTTTGACCATAAACCAGAGGTCTTAGCATGAGCTTCTCACATGCTTAATTGGAGTAAAACATAGTTTAGCACACGTGTGTATATGTTATTAATTCTCCTGAAGTTCGCTTTCACCTAAACAAGTAGTGCAAATTAGAAATTGTCTCAAAAAGATGTGCCATTTTGATGCAAACTGAATCAGATGGTTTATAATTACTGGTTAAAGTATAATTGCAAAGGAACTATACTCCTGATGAATTTTCAAGACTTGACTGAGTTGTCAGTAGAGTATGTATTCTTAGACCTAAAGCTAGTAGAAAAAGCATATTTGATTTATGTTGGAAACTTCACATATTCCCTTTTCTAGGGAAAAGAAAGCACAAACAAAACCCAATACAGCATTGCCATCAGGATGCAAGCTAAGAGCATTAATAACCAATCCTTAGAGCAGCTTGATGAGTGGTTGGAGAAAATTTTACATTGCTTCAATTTAATTTTCTTTCAGTTTGATAGTGGTTATGTTGAGGTTCAGAACTCAGATGATCATTTCTTTCCCTTAAAAGTTGAGTTAATCTCTTATGGAAACAGGGAGTAAAGAAGTTGAATATATGATATGTGTGCGCATGTGCCCTGTGGAATGTCAGGGAAAAGTGGAGATTTTATGGTTTAGGTGCAAGTAGGTATTTAGCTTTGGCCAGTACATCTTACTCATATCCAGGAGTTGTGCCTACTATATTGGACAATAGAAGTTTAAGGAAATATCAGTTAGGATGCTTTTGATGGGTCACAGAAGAAACCACTCAAAATGGACAAGAAATAGAGTGGTAGATAGGGCAGGTTCCATGACATCATTCAAGATTCGGGTTCTTTCCACATTTTGTCTGCATTCCTTGGGAAGTTGGCTTTGCACTTGAGACTACTCTACCAAACAACCAGAATTCCACAGAACATGATGTGAAAACCTCTGAACTAGATGGATTTTCATGTTTCTTTAGGTTATAAAATTCTGATTTATTCTATCTGAATATATTGTAGAGAAAAGCCTAGATGCCTTTCAATCTGGAATCTTCCTCAGAACACCTACAGAACCAAACTCTAATGCTGAAGACTTTATTTCTGTCTGAGAAATTCTGGTATGAAGAAAGATAAGTTTGGCAGAAATAGTAGGCTACACATGAATTTAATAGCACTTTAATGTTGTGAGCAAAGAATTCACCGAAATTATAATAGGGGGAAAAGTTAATTAAGTTCACTCAAATAATTATACACATTCAACATGAATTTAAGATAACTGAAGATGATAATTTGAAACACTCATGCAGTATTGGCAAGCTTGGGATTTCATTTACCCACTAACACAATGGCCAGAAAAAACTTTTAACTCTATAGTTAAATCTCCATGCCAGATTGTCAAAGGAGACCATTAGAATTTAATAAACCCTTTAATGAACATCTGGAATATAGAGGTATTTGCACTTTCTGGTTCACATGATGATGACAAATATTCACTGTTTTTTGTATTAAATATTAAAAAATTCACTCGCTACTATTAGTGTTTGGGATGGCCTCTGGGTGAACTGTAATTCAAGAAAACCAATTTAAAAGCCTAGAAATCTGTCATCCACATATATCATACTGATAAATTTTGATCAACTGTCACTGGTGATTTTAAACAACAAACAGCCTCCATTGTCAATACTTATGAATAAATAGGGTATACTCAGTGTCTCATGATCCCAGTCAATCTAGAAACGCTTCAGGAACAGCTGCTCCAACATAATTTTGGCTCATTGGGTTTCTGTCAAAACTCAGAACTACAAATACTGCTCTGAAGATAGGTGGTGAGGGAAAACTTCAAGAGTGAAAATGATTTTAAAGCTCAAAATAGCTCACATTGACTTTGGCACAGGAGTTCTTAAATCTATTCTTACTCAAGCCTATTCAGGGTCCTTTGTAAATGAAATAGTTTGCAATTTCTATAAAATCTCATCACAAAGCCTAACTTTGCATTCTTTTACCACGAAGGAGATGGGGGCCAGGGGGCACCCATCAGAGGTAGGTAAAGGCAGTATACATAGTGGTTAAGTATTTGGGCTTGAAAGCCGGGCTGCCTGGCTTGAATTTCTGTTCTTCTACTACTGGTAGTAGGATCTCAGGCAGGTTGCTCAAACCCTCTGCACCTAAGAGCAAAGTCAAATGGAATAATGCCACTCGCTAGAGTTGTCAGGAGGGTTAACAAAGTTGATACATACAAAGAACAGTTCCTGACACATACTACTCAATATCTTTAAATGGCTCTTTTAATTTAATGTATTACTAAGATGTCCCTTTGCTTGCTGTACTCTGCTAACTCCAATTTTTCCCTTTTTAAATAGGTAACATTCAGTTCTTTAGAGCTGTTCAAGTCATCAAGGTATAAATCTTAACAATCTTGATGACATTTCAATCTTAAGTGGATAGGAGTCCACAAATCCACTCTGGAGAGCTCTCCAGCATTCTCTATCAAGAGATTAAACACACCTCTTGGAAAGTCAGAAGGGCCAGCTTGCTGTGGTATAGATGGGCAAAAGTTCTTGAAGTAGCCGTGAAGTGTTTTGGTATGGAGCCAACATGTTCTTTTGATAGGCTTTAATCTTCCATCAGGGTTATATTTATTCCTAAAGTCGTTTTCAGTTTCTCAAAGATGATTCATTATACTTTGGATGTACAGCCAGAGAGGTTGTTACGGTTCCTAATTCTCTTAAATCTCTGGATATGAAATTCCTTTCAGATAATATCACTGACCTGGAGTAAGTACTCAGTGATTTGTTAACATGATAAAACCAGGAAACCACAGGAGAGAGGGGAGCCCTCTGGGGCCTGTGATTTCTCATAGCACTTGTACTTTATGGCAACATCTTTCATCCTGGGAATAAATTTGATTATTTTAACACTCTTTAAAGATAGACAATTTGTAGGGTGTTTGAGAGGTGGAAGCTTGGATAGTTTGCCAACAAAACGTCAGATTTTTTTTTTTTTTTTTTTGAGATACAACTATTTGAACAAATGCTCTCACATCTTTGTTTGTGGTTCTTTTCTACTGAGACCAGAGATAAATTTATATTAGAAAAATTCTGACTAATGATCATCTTTAAGAAAGATACGTTTATACTAATGTTTAGAGATGGGAGGTATTCATTACCTGACTTTTCACAAACTCATGTCTTCAGCTACAACTCTACTTTATTTCAAGACAACTTAATAAAATGTCTTTGGATGAATTTCTCAATCAGGGCCCCCATGACATGTAATTAAGTAATGAAGCTCAGATTTTCAGGAAGGGCTTTGTGATGAATTAGAAGTAGGAAAAATGACTTAACCAGGCTTTGCACAAAGAAAAGTGGAGAAGTGTGACAAGGAGAAAATCGTGTAGCTAGAATGACTAATGAATCTGCTCTTGTTTTAAATTATAACATTATGCCTTGAGAAGGAGTAAAAAAAGAAAAAGGGGTCAGTAGTTGTGTTGCTTTTTTTGTTGTTGTTGTTATTGACTCTACTGTAAGTCCCACAGCAATTATTCTGAGTTCAGCGTTTGTAATAGTCACTCTTGATGCCTATTAAAATGGCAAATGACTGTGTCCCACCTAAGAACTCCTATAGGAGGAATCTGAAGTATATGCACAATAAAATTAGAGATTAGCTGGCATGAACTCTACCCCCATTTGCCCCATTTTTCCTTGTTCTCTAATTTGCCTTTGCTAAATTTCTAATTTAGCATGTGTGTGCATGTATGGGGGAAGGGGCAGAGGGAGAGGAAGAGAGAATTTTAAGCAGTCTCCACACTCAACATGGAGCCCAACGTGGGGCTTGATCTCTTGACCTTGAGCTGAAATCAAGAGTCAGACACTTAACCAACTGAGCCACCCAGGCACCCTGCCTTTGCTAAATTTCTAATTCAGTCAAGTCACTGTCCATTCCCCACCCCCCAGCTTTATTAAGGTAAAATTGACAAATACAGTTGTATAATTTAAAATATATAACATGATGATTTGATACATGTGTACATTGTGAAATGATTACCACAAGCAGATGAATGAACACATTGATCACCTCACATAGTTAGCTTTTGGTGTGTGTGATGAGGATGCTTAAGCTACTCTAAGAAGATTGAAGGTATACAATACAAGTATTAGCAACTGTAACCACACTGTATAGGAGATCCCCGGAATTTGTTCATGTTCTAACTGAAAGCTTAAACCATCAACCAGCATCTCTCCAGTTACTTCTCTCCTCAGCTTCTGGTAAATGCCATTCTAATCTGTTTCTGGGAGGTTTTTTTCTTTTTTTAGATTCCACATGGAAGTGAGATTAATAAGTATTTGTCTTTTTCTGTGTGGCTTATTTCACTTAGCGTAATGTCTTCTACGTTTATTCGTGTTGTTGTGAAAGGTAGGATTACCTTCTTTCTCCTGGCTGAATAATATTCCTGTGTGAGTGTGTGTGCATGCATGTGTGTGTGTGTGTGTGTGTGTGAATACATCTTTTAAAAACTTAAAATTTTTATTATTGAAAAGTTGACATACAATATTGTATTAGTTTTAGGAGTACAACATAGTGATTCAACAATTCTATATATTTAATTCTTAATATAAGTATAGTTACCATCTATAATCATACAATGTTGTTGTAATATTATTGGCTATATTCTTGTGCTATACCTTTCATCTCTGTGACTGTTTTATTCATTTATTTAGGGATCTTGTGAATGGTGGGGGAGGGGCAAAAGGAGAGGGAGAGAATCTTAAGCAGGCTCCACGCCCAGCATGGAGCCCAAAGGTGCTCAGTTTCATGACCCTGAGATCATGAGCTGAGCCAAAATCGAGTCCAACACTTAACTGACTGAGCCACCCAGGTGCCCCATTTCTGTGACTATATTATAACTGGACATTTGTATCTCTTAATCTCCTTCACCTATTTTGCCCCCCCCCCCCCCACTCACCTCTCCTCTGGTAAGGACCAGTTTTTCTCTGTATGAGTCTGTTTTTTTTGTTCATTTGTTTGTTTTTTTTAGATTCTGCATATAAGTGAAATTATGTGGTATTTGTCTCTCTCTAACTTAGCTTAATACTTTCTTGTTCCATCCATGTTCTTGTCAATGGAGAGATCTTACTCTTTTTTTGGCTGAGTAATATTCCATTATCTACAATGTCATCTCACATTTTTATCCATTCATCCACTGACAGATCCTTAGGTTGGGTCCATATCTTAGCTATTATAAATAATTCTGCAATGAAAACGGGTGTGCAGGTGTCTCTTTAAGATCCTGACTTCAATTCCTTTGGATATATATCTGAAAATGGGATTGCTGGATCATCTGGCAGTTTTATTTTTAATTTTTTAGGAACTTCCATACTGTTTTCCATATGGCTATACCAATTTATATTTCCATCCAACAATGTACAAGGGTTCCCTTTTCTCTTCATCCTCATCAACACTTTTTATGTGTTGCTTTTTTTGAATAAAAGCCATCCTAAGAAGTGTGAACTGATATTTCATTGTGGTTTTGATTTGCATATACCTGATGATTTGTGATATTAAGCACATTTTTATGCACTGGTTTTCCATTTGTAGATCATCCTCGGAAAAATTTCTATTCTATCCTTTGTTCAGCTTTGATTCAGATCATTTAATTTTTGTTTTTATTTGCTGTTAAGTTGTATGACTTTCTTATATATTCTGGATATTAGCCTCTTGTCAGATATTTGGCTTGGAAATGTTTTCTGTAAGTTGCCTTTTTATTTTGTTGATTGTTCTCTTTGCTGTGTAGAAGCTTTTTAATATGATGTAGTCTTATTTTTTGTTGACTGTGCTTTTGGGGTCATATTAAAAAATTGTTGCCAAGACCAATGTAAAAAAGCTTTAGGTCTGAAATTTAAGTCTTTAATTCATTTCAAATTAATTTTTGTAAGTGGTATAAAATTTGGTCCAGTTTTATTCTTTAGCATATTAGACATCCAGTTTTCCCAATACCATTCATTCAAAAGACCATTCTTTCCCCATTGTGTATTTTTTGTCCCAGCTTTTCTCAAAGACTTGTTGAAAGTATATGTGTGAATCCATTCCTGGGTTCTCTATTCTATACCACTGGTCTATGTGTCTGCTTTTATGCCAATACCATACTGTTTTGAATATGATAGCTTTGTAATATAATTTGAAACTGAGAAGTGTGGTGCCTCTAGTTTTGTTCTTCTGGTTCAAGATTGCTTTAGCTATTCAAGGTTTTTTGTGGTTCCCTGTGAATTATAGGATTATTACTTCTATTACTGTGAAAAATGACATTGGAATTTTGACAGCAATTGCATTGAAACTGTAGATTGCACTGGGTAATAGGGGCATTTTAACTATTCTTCCAATCCATGAATATCAGTTACCTTTCCATTTATCTGTCTTCAATTGCTTTCATTAATGTCTTATAGTTTTCAATATATAGATCTTTCACTACTGGTGGTATTTTTTTACATTTTTGAAAATATACTTAGATGCTTAGAGCTGCTGCAGTTAATAACTTAAGTCTAGTTTTTATAACATTTACTTAGTAATGACCTCCTGTCATGTACAGAACATCTGGTCCTGAAGTCATGGATCCTGCCTTCAAGATGCTTGTTCATGGTTGAGTAAAATACACAGACAAGCTAATAGATACCTGTGTCTGGTCAGTAATCTTTGAGATGTACTTAAAGTAGGCCCTGAGGAAGAATATCTAGCCTAGCATCAGGGATGTGGGGAGGGTCAAGAAATACATCCTGAAGGAGATAAAAAAAAAAGAGGTGATTCTAAAGTGATAAGCAGCCTTTAGGACAATGAGGCATTTGAGAAGATGGGAAAGCAAGATGGGGTGGGAGAGTCCTTTCTGACAAAGTCATGTTTTTGGAGATAACACATCTTAGGTGATCCTGAAGTTAAGTCTAGAGAAAAAAAAAAAAAAAAACAATCTTCAGATTTTATATTTAGGGTTATTGATTTTGTCCTGAAAGCAACGGGAAGGTTGACAAAAGGATTTGTTTTAGATCTACTCAGGTCAGAAGTTGTACACAGTTAACATGTAATGGTATCAAGTGGTGGAAATTTTTGGGCATCAAATCAGTTTGCAGTTTAGGCAACAAGGCATAATTCTTCCTTTTGTTGTGGATGACAGCGAATCCCCTTTAGCAATAATCACTCAGGGTTTCATCTCTGAAATAAACAGATAAGATTAATGGGTGTTATTTACTTGAGCCGAAACTTTATGCTTTTGGAATAAAGATATCCTAGCATGTACAGGTGATGCCACATTAGAGAATATATATTAGCACAGCTCAGTCTACACATTAGAGGAACCTATTATACATAGAGACAATAGAGCATGGTGACTGGGGATTCCGGATATAGATTCATGTGCTCTGGGTTAAGTCTGAGCCCTGCCATGTTCTGTCTGTGTGACCTTTGGTAAATTACTTAATCTTAAAAAGTCTCAGTATACTCTTTTTTTGTTTTGTTTTAGTGTGGATGGTAATACACCTACTTCTCAAGAGCAGTTAAAATTAGATAATATACTGGTATGAGTCGAATTGTGCCCCCAAAAAACGTATCGGGGCCTTAACCTCTAAGAAGGTATGGCCTTAGATTATGACCTGATTTAGAAATAGCCTGGACAGAGGTAATGAAGTTGAAATAAATTCATTAGGGCAGACACTTATCCAATATGACTAGTGTCCTAATACAAAGGGGGAATTTGGGCACAGAGACAGGCACACTGAGAGACAGCCTCTGAACAGGAAAGCAGAGACTGGGGTCATGTATCTTCAAGCTAAGAAACACCAAAGATTGGGCGCCTGGGTGGCTCAGTCAGTTAAGCGACTGCCTTCGGCTCAGGTCATGATCCTGGAGTCCCGGGATCGAGTCCCGCATCGGGCTCCCTGCTCGATGGGGAGTCTGCTTCTCCCTCTGACCCTCCCCCTTCTCGTGCTCTCTCTCTCATTCTCTCTCTCTCAAATAAATAAATAAAATCTTGGGCGGCTGGGTGGCTCAGTCGTTAAGCGTCTGCCTTCAGCTCAGGTCATGATCCTAGGGTCCTGGGATCGAGTCCCACATCGGGCTCCCTGCTCAGCATGGAGTCTGCTTCTCCCTCTGACCCTCCCCCCTCTTATGTGCTCTCTCTCTCATTCTCTCTCTCTCAAATAAAAAAAAAAAAGAAAAGAAAAGAAACACCAAAGATTGCCAACAAGCCACCAGGTGCCTGGAATGGATTGTCCCTCACAACCCTGAGAGGGAACCAACCATGCTGACACCTGATCTTAGACTTCTAGCTCCAGAACTCTGAGACCATACATTTCGAGTTTTTTGCCATCTAGTTTGTGCCATTTTGCTACAGCAGTCTTAGCAAACTAATACATACACATAATCTGTCTGGCTCATAGTAAGTTCTCAGTGATGATTAGTTTTTCTTATTTTTTTTTTTTTAAGATTTTATTTATTTATTTGACAGAGAGAGAGACAACGAGAGAGGGAACACAAGCAGGGGGAGTGGGAGAGGGAGAAGCAGGCCTCCCGCCGAGCAGGGAGCCCGATGCGGGGCTCGATCCCAGGACCCCGGGATCATGACCTGAGCCGAAGGCAGACGCTTAACGACTGAGCCACCCAGGCGCCCCAGTTTTTCTTATTGTTAATACTGTTTTGTCACAGTCCCAACTTCCTAATCACTCTGCCTTATCCAACATTGGTCATTTAGTGAGTGGGCGATGTTCTAGGAGTCAAGAGCAGGAAGCCAGAGGTACAGTGCAATATGTGATGCACAGGTACCTCCTAGGTATGGGTATAAGGCAGGGCCATTCTGGAAGTACTAGCACCAGTTACTCCCCAGTCCCAGGTAGGGTTGGATGCTGATAGGACAGACCAGCAGAGAAGAGCAAGGACTTCAGAGATGAACAGACTAGACCTGACATCTTCAGAAAAGCAAACTAACAAATGAAAGAAGAAAACGCAAAAATCAAAACAACTTAATGATTTGATTGTGGGCAAAGTGGAGATGGAGCATGTACCGATAAGAAAGAGGTCTGCTTTCATGGTGTGTATCTTTATTTCTTCCTGAATCAAAACTATATCCTTTTTATATAGGATTGGCCACTACTAAAGATCGTTACAACAAGACGGTGAGGGGGTGGGGAGGAGAAGAAAGAGGAGTGTGTGGGGAGACCAGCTATAGATGATGATTTCTTCCACTGTGAATGAGGCACTTGGCAAAATATCTCAGGAAGGTGTGAGGGAACCTGTATTAGTGCAATTTATTCTTGAGGGGCTCTTTTCAGGTTTGGGAGACCATTCACTCTGGATTTAACATAACTGGGCTCTGCTCACACACCTGACCAACCACTGTAAGAGAAGGAAGAGACAATAACTGGGAGTATGTGTGTGTGATAGAGGAGTAGGGAGGGGTGATTGAAAAAGCAAGAAAGAGAGGGGAGAGACAGAAAATATAAAGAAAGGATAGGTAGGCATCATGATTAAGTAGCTAGATTTTATATACTAGTTTTCTGACTTGGGGTAAATTATTCATCTCTGAAGATTGTTTCTTCATCTATGTATTGAAATTAATAGCACCTATCTCAGAGTTGTTATGAGGATTAAATTAGCTAATACGCAAAAACACTTAGGTTTTTATTCTTGTATTTTTATTGTGCTGGGCATCTATCAAGATGAGATGATTAAATTATGGTACAAGAGTCTGATAGAGCTTCATGTGCCAAAAAGGCAGGATGTTCGATATCAACAGTGAAGTATAAAAAAAAAATTCTGTAAAATGTAGTGCACAGTGTCTGCCCATTTGCATGAAAAATGAGATATTGCATATTTCTGGAAGAGTAAGAAATTGGTTATAATCGCTCCTCTATGAAAGCTGTCTGGGACACCATAGATCATAAGTAAAAAGAATCACATTTTACTTCATTTTTTATTTGTCCCATTTAAAGTTTTGTCATTTCTGTACTCTTCAATTAAAAACAAAAATAAAAGAAAAAGGAAAGCATGAGGGCGAGAATAGCTCCTGTCCCATAACTTGAAAGATTAAATGAGATTATATATGTTAACATTTTGCTTGGTAGTTAAAAAGTCCTCGAAAACACTGCCTGTGATAATATTAATAAAGGAAGTTTCCTTTGGCTTTCAATAGAGTTATAGAATGGATAAAAAATGAGTGACTATGGAAGGATGGGGCATTAGAATTATTAATAATGCTGTTTGTGTCACTTAGCTGCCTCCATTTGGGGGGAAGATAAACCACACTTCGTATGGTGTGATTTATGTGCATGGTTAATGTTGGTTTTTCCTTATGGTTTCCTAATCTAATGGCCTGTAGTTATGTGAGGGCTTGCATTTTCATGTTATCAGGTTAGAAAGACTTTAGAGAATGGGTCTCCAGGTGGTCCTGAGATTCTCCACCAAAATGAGATTTCCTGGCCCTATGCTTTCCTATGGGGAGCTATAATCCTATTATGTACTTGAATAAAAATTTTCAGTTGAAGGGGGAAATCACAGAAGAGGAATGTGTGCTTTAGAGCTAATAGTGTATAAATGAATTTTGGTCCTCCAAACTAGAATGTAAAAGAGTCCGATTCCCTTCCGCCTTGTTTTTTTTGCCATTAAACAACCATCAAGCAAAACCAGAATCATTATAGCTAGTTTGAAAATGTTTAAATTATGCACTGGATAAAGTTAGATGTTTTTCTAGTGTTAAATTAGGGCAGAAAAATTAGAGTCTTGAAGGGGCAATCCCTAACTTGATGACTAACTTAGGCCATTCTTCTCATCTTGATCTTTGGTAGACATTCTTTATTTATGGATTTATTATAGAAGCCACCATGAGTCAATCTATATCCCACTTAATTTCAGGAGACTGGTGCTGGAGAACCTTGTTTTATTTTCTTCTGCTGTACCTAGACCAACGAGAGGCTACCTTTAATCGGTGATTTGTGGGAAAGCAACTAGACTACAGCTCATTAGTGTCTGAGCTGGTGACTCTGAGGCCATCCACTGGAAATGAGCTGAGAAAGTTGCCCTGCATTGAAAACTTGCTCTTGGGGTATACAATCTAACATCATACCATGTAAAAAACAAAAACCTTTAACACTAGAGAAAATACTTTGTTTTTCTTAAATGTCTGTGCTGTGTATAGTTAAGTGTACTGCCTCAGTATATATGTATACCGTTTTGTTTGTTTCACCTTGATGGTGAAACATGACATTTGTTTCACCTTGATGGGAAAATCTCCCTCCATCTGGGCCAGGTAGCATATTCTAAGAGCATAAGGGGGCCTGTGAAAGAGTAAAAATTTGAAGTTTCTCTCCCTAATGTCTTTGGTTCTTCTTTTTATTAATCTATAGTTGTTGGCTAATTGTATTTTCCAGTCAGCACATTTCATGGCAAATAGAAAACCCATTTAGTGTAAAAGGATGTCAGTTATTGTTAGTAAAACATCCAAGACATTAGTAATCTTGGAACGAGAAAAAAGAATAATGGGTTTGGTTTTTCCTTCAGTTGCTTTGGGAAATAGATGCTATGGCAAGGTAACTATTAGGTTTTATTTTCTCAAGGTCTTAGAAGTCTATGAATCTGATCTGTTTCCCAGATAATTCTATGTCTTTAAGTGTCAAGTAGAAATTGAAGCTCTAGTTCCTAAATATGCAGCTTCAGGCTTGCTTGGTCCAATTCTTCTTTCAGAATCATATTTTATGCTTTCATTCATGCATGCATGTTTATTTTCAACCAACACTTATTGAATACTTACCATGTTCCAGGTGCTGGTTGAGAAGCTGGAGGTAAAACTATGAATGACAAATAATGCAAAATCTGATATGGAGGACCTTTGATTTAGGAAACAGGCAAGTAAATAGATGATTCTACCACAGTGTCTCAGTAGTAAATACAGAGTATTCTAGGAATATAGAGGAGGGGTACCTAATTTAGACTGTGATGGCGGGTGGGAGATAGGGGAAGTCTCCAGGGGAAATCGACATCTGAATTGAGTCTCAAAAGATAGGTGGATGTTGGCTAGGTAAAGTGTTGTTCAAATGTACTTTTTTTGTGGTTTAGAATTCTTAATATTGGTAGGAATGTGGCAAAATCAAGATCCATTGAAAAAACTCAGGAAAAAAAAATCTAGGTAAGGAAAACACTGAACTTAGAATATTTGACAAAGGAGAATACGTAATGAGCTGGGTAGAAAGAGAAGGTGATGAAGGTGATACTTCTGAGTTGTAACTTCCTTTTAAGTATAAGGATCAACATTTAAAGATCTGGAGACTCATTGGGATGCTTTTAAAAAATTATTTGTGTGTTCTCTTATTCATGCATTCAGACTTAGGAGGTCTGGAGAGGGGGCCGGTAATAGGAATTTGTAAGTAACAAGCTGCCCAGATAGGCACAGGGTTTTCCTCCCCTTAACTTTTGTTATTATGTCTATATCCAGCCTCCTTTTTAGCCTTCTACTAGCCCATCCATGAGAGATTAGCATTTTCAAAAAGAATTATTTTAAATACAAGTAACAATAGGAAGGACATAAATTAAGAGTCATATAATTAGTGAGGTTACACAACACAAGGTCCTGCTGCTCTTGCAAATACCATCTAGGGTTCAGATTTAGAACAGCTCACTCCCATCTGAACCATCTAGGGTTCAGATTTAGAACAGCTTACTAGGCCATTTTTGGATTTCTTCCCCTCCTAGCAAATTTCTCTGTGAGACAGCTCACAGCTTATTTCTTGCACCTCAAAATTTATCAGCTACATTTTACCTGTAACTCACTTGAGTGCAAGTGTCTACTTTCACCTTTACACCCTACCTGGAGTCCGTCATTCCCACTTGGCTTTCCTACTAAGAGGAATACACTCATCCTTAGCTGATTTGAAAGGATACATTAATATTTTAGATCTTCTGATACTCTATTCACTCTGAGCAGTAAAGGGCCTTTGTGGAATCCTTACTAAGGACGGTGCCACAGCTTAGAGATAACATTCACCATGGAATGATAATGTCCATGACAAAGCATTTGCACATAGACCATCAAAGCATATACATACTGCTCAATTGATACTTGTTCAAGAATGAAGAATTACAGTAACTGTGAGCCATTCCGAGACAACTGTGTCTCAGGATACTGATATCTAGGAAGACACATGTGATATCTTACTCATCTGCCATCTGACATCAGGAAAAGTGATTTTTGTCAAGGCACTATTTCAAGAACTCATTGAAATAAGTAGTCATCATGCCCACCTGTCTCAAGTGGTTAGCTTAGTTCTTGTAATCTCATCAGAGATGATTGATTAACTAGGGATTATTGGATAATGGTAACTGGGCTACTCTTGGGGAAATAAGAACTGTGAAAGTGAAATTATCTTACAACTAGTTTAAATATACATTCATTTGACAAACATTTTAAGAGTGCTTTGCCATGAGATTCAGGGACAGAAGAATAAAATACTGTTCACTAAGAGCTTGTAAGTGGACCAAATTCAGTAACCACACTTGAAAAAAAAAAAAAAAAAAAAAAGCTTGTGTTTCCACTGCTACGTATAAACTAGTAGAACTTTAGACTAAGTCTCCAGCCCTGAATGGGGGACCTTTCTTTAAAGTGAGTGGGCCAGGGCAAGTAATTCAATCATTACAGAGGACATTACAGTCCTCTGTAATCCTTCTCCCTCCTTATTTCCCTCATTCTGTCTCACTGTACTTCGCTAAATCCAATCTAGAATATATTCTGTTAATAGTAAACCTGAAATAAGGTCTGAATTGGAAATGCAGTTGCTAAATACAAGTCCTGAGTATGCTGAGAGGTGCCCAGCTGCCAAAGAAAATTTAGAGATAAGGTCAGGGAGAGTTATCATTGCATTTTGATTTCAAAATCTTCAAGACAACACTTTTATTTTGGAAATTTTAAATCTCTGATACATACAGTGCAATGGGGAAGAGGCTACAACAGGGCCCTGCGCTGCCTTATCTCTTTTATTTTTCCTTTTGATGTCTCTAAGGCTGTATTCTAATGATGAGTCAGACGGGCTCATTCTCCTGAGAAGGCTGCTCAATTAGGAGGATAGGATAACCTTTGAAAAAAGATGAAATGCTGATGAGCCAACATAAGAATTAACATTTTAAAATTGCTTCTGTACCAGCTCACAACATTGGTAACAACAACAGTAATTACCATTGTTATTTCAGGAAGCTGTTACTTTCAGGAGTGGGTGTGGAAAGTCAAACAGGAGAATAAACTTCCTCTGTTTGATTGACATTTTGGAGGCAATTCTTTTTTACCCTAATCATCAACCTAGATTTATAGAAACCGATTCTTCTGAACAATACACAAGGCCTCAGAATATATGAATTCTGTTAAAATAAAATGAAATTAAGGGAAAAAACCTAATCCAAAGTCCTTCGCTACTGCAGTTATTCTCTCTGTCTCTATAGACACATGGAAAATATATTTACAAGATATTTGAAAAAGCTAAATAAAAATATATTGTGTATCATGTTTTTGGTACGAAATATTAATGTATTTTCAAATACATGGGGCTTGATCTCACAACCCTGAGATCATGACCTGAGCTGAAATTAAGAGTCAGATTCTTAACCAACTGAGCCACCCAGGTGCCCTGAAAATGATGATAGGCTTAAGGGTTATAAGGCAGATAAGATCCCTACCCTCTTGAAACTTGCCTTCCTTTGTCCTCTGACCTCTTCACACCTCCCGCTTTGGTATTCCCTAGTCAATTACCTCAGTCTTAAGGCACTCATGTCAAGTATAAACTGTTGACTCACAAATTACCTTTTCTGTGGGCCTGTTTCTTAAACTTCAGATATATATCTCCTTGATAACATCTTCACTGGGCTGATGATTTGGTACTTTAAATTAACTGTTAAAAACAGAACTTTTTTTCCTCTTACCATCCATGTCTCTCCCAGTCTATTCTTCTTCTCCCCTCCTCCATCCACAGAATACTAACTTCATTCTAGTTGATCTGGCTAAAAATCTTCCAGTCCTCTGTAATCCTTCTCCCTCCTTATTTCCCTCATTCTGTCTCACTGTACTTCGCTAAATCCAATCTAGAATATATTCTTTTTTTTTTTTTTTTTTAAGATTTTTATTTATTTTTTAGAGAGTGAGCGAGAGAGAAACAGCATGAGAGGGGAGAGGGTCAGAGGGAGAAGCAGGCTCCCCGCTGAGCCGGGAGCCCGATGTGGGACTCGATCCCAGGACCCCGGGATCATGACCTGAGCCGAAGGCAGACGCTTAACCATCTGAGCCACCCAAGTGCCCTAGAATATATTCTGTTAATGGTAAACCTGAAATATATTTCCAGTTCCATAGCTTCTAAATATTATCTCTACTTTTGGGCTACATTAAGCCATCAAGTTTTCTTATCTGGAATATTGGACTTACTCCCAATTGGTCTCACCTTCCAATGTTGACCCTTAGAGTCTATTTTCCATAGAGCAGCCAGCAAGGGCATTTAAACATTTAGAATTTGATATAATTGTGGCCAAAACCCTCTTGTGATTTTCCATCTTATTCTAGGTAACAGAGACCCAGTAATGACCTCATACATGGCTTGCTTTTACCCTTCCACCCCAAACTGTTATAGCGTCTGCTACTTCTGTGTCCACATCCAACTCCAAGCACATCTCCCCCAGATTTTGCACTTGGTCTTCTCTTTGTTGGGTATGTTCTTCCCCACAAATACCTACTCGATTTGTCTTTCATTTTATTTAACTGTTGAAATTTTACTTCCTCTGAGTGACCTTCCCTGACCAAGCCATCTGGACTAACACATTCATTCTCCTTCCTCTGCCTTTAAATTTTTCTTAGTATTTTTCATCCTTGCAATCATCTGTAATTATAGCTGATGTTCCATTATTCACAGCTTACACATTTGTGAATTCTCCTACTTGATAAAATGGATTTGTAATCCCCAAATCAATACTTGCAGCGTTTTCATGGCCATTCACAGACATGTGCAAAGTGGTGAAAAATTGGAGTATATGATGCATGCATGTCCAGCTGAGGTCAGACAACGGATGCTCTGCTTTCTTACTTCAGCTCTCAAACTGCAAACAACTGTCCCTGCAGTCTGTTAGTGCCAGATTTCTCTCTCTCTCTTTTTTTTTTTGGTTGTCAAATGATCCTTTATTGAAACATTTTCCTTTGTAGTTAACTAGCTGGGCATTCCACCACATCACTGTTGATGTCATCTATGATGTCATGAGGGTGGCGGCCATCAACATTGCCCACAGACTGGGCAGTCCCCAGGATTTCTTTAATGGTTCCAGAGAGTTCTCTGGCTAAAGATCGGTGTCACATCTGTAGGGCAATATTGACAATCTCATCAAAAGTGATATTTCCACTGTGCTTAATGTTTTTCTTCTTCTTTCTGTCTCTCTGTGGTTCCTTGAGGGCTTTGATAATCAGGGCAGAGGCAGAAGGTACCACTTCAATCTGGGCCTGTCTGTTCTGAATGGTCAGTTTCACTGTAATCCTTAGACCCTTCCAATCACCGGTTGCCTTGGCGATGTCATCACCAAACTTTTTTGGAGACAGACCCAGCGGGCCGATCTTCAGGGCCAGGGCAGACGTGGCACCAACTTTGCCACTGGTACAGCTCAGGTACATGACTTTGATCTCGTTGGGGTCGAACTTAGGCGGCACGGTGGAGGTGGCTGGTGTCAGATGAACCCGGATTCGGGACGACCGGAGAAAGTTGCACCTTTGCCTCCCCGAGCCGAAAGCCAAAAGCAGATTTTTCTCATTTTTGTCTGTTGTTGGTGAGTTCACAGTTTAAAACCGCTTAAGTGGTTCTAGTGTTCCTTAAAGAGAAAATACCTGTATTAAATAAGCTTTGTTTAGGCATGAGTTAGTGTTGCTGGCCCTGAGGTCAGTGTTAATGAATGAATAATATATATTAAATAAGGTGTTTCTAAACAGAAACACACATAAAGCAAGGTTATGTATTGATTGCTTGATGAAAATGTTGCGATCAGAAGCTTGCAGGTACCTAAACTCTTTTCCCTTAGGAGCAGTGGCTCAGTATTCATTAATTCAGTGTTTGTGGTGACGTTATAGACTGTAACTACTGCTTAATAATGAGAATTGCGTTTTGTTGTTTTATTTCAATGTCCACCAGCCCCTGCCCCCATGATATAGACTTTTTTTATTTTTTTAAGATTTTATTTATTTATTTGACAGAGGGAGACACAGCAAGAGAGGGAACACAAGAAGGGGGAGTGGGAGAGGGAGAAGCAGGCCTCCCTTGCAGCAGGGAGCCCGATGCGGGGCTCAATCCCAGGACCCAGGGATCATGACCTGAGCCCAAGGCAGATGCTTAACCGACTGAGCCCCCAGGCACCCTGACATTTTGTATTTTAGATATTCTAGGAAAACAAGCAATGCACAGAAATATTTTAAGCAAAGTGAATTGATAAATTTGATAAATTTGATTTATACCCCAAAGAAAAGAAAGATAAGGGAGGAACTGATTAGTTCATGAATAGGCCCAGTTTTTAAACACCATACATTCTGTAATTGCTAAGTAACTATACAGGGATGGTGTCTTACCTAATTCAAGTAGCTGTACAGGTGGCCACAGGGCTTCTGCTGTTTTGATTTCTGTCTTTTTTTTTTTTTTAAAGATTTTATTTATTTATTTAAGAGAGAGAATGAGAGAGAGCACATGAGAGGGGGGAGGGTCAGAGGGAGAAGCAGACTCCCCACCGAGCAGGGAGCCCGATGCGGGACTCGATCCCGGGACTCCAGGATCATGACCTGAGCCGAAGGCAGTCGCCCAACCAACTGAGCCACCCAGGCACCCGCTGTTTTGATTTCTTACAAACGGACTCAAGGAAACCATGTGGGAATTTCCGGTGGATAGCATGTAGCTTTGACTGCAGAATATTCTGTTTGGAAAAGCCCTCTTCAAACACTTGTGGTGCTTTTGGAGAAGCTATGAAGAGACAAACTGGGGAGGAAGGGAATACTTTTGTGGTCACAGTGATCGGTCAAACGAACCCCGCTGATCTGGACGTGAGGGGGCTTCAAATGTTGTAACCAGACCTCATTAGGGGGGATAAATAAAAGTCTGGCCCAGGGCTCAGCCCTTACAATGTGCTGAGGACTAGTGATTACTGTAAATTCTCATAATGAGTTTTGTAGCGAACTAGTTGAGAAGTGTGTATGTAAGAAAAAAAAAATGCCTCCGTAATAGATTTCTTCAGATGTCCATGTTTAAAAAATGTTGTTTAAGAATAAACGAGTTTCAATTTTCATTATGTTAACTGGTTGTTGTTAATGTTGACATAATTTCCAGGCCAGAGAATCTCTGTGATCACAGTGCTCATTTCATTGCTGCGAGAAAAGTAACTGGCATTAGGAATGTTCCATAAGTTTAACTTACACAAAGACTCTTATTATTTTCTTGTTGTTGTTTTTTAAAGATTCATTTATTTATTTGAGAGAGAGCAAGAGAGTGCGTGTGTGTGAGTGGGAAGAGGGGCAGAGGGAGACAATCTTCAAGTAGACTGCACACACAGCACAGAGCCCGAGGTGGAGCTTGATCCCACAACCTATGAGATCATGACTGGAGCTGAAACCAAGAGCTGGATGCTCAACCAACTGAGCCACCCAGGTGCCCCAAGAACTCTTACTTTTAGTGGCCACTCCTATTACTATGTAAAAAATGCTGATGCAGAATCTGGACTCAGAGTACTATCATCAACTATTAATGTCTACATAGTTACCCCCTCCTAATCTTAATGTGCCACAATTTGGTCATGTCTTAAACAATCCTGGAAAAATAACCTCTGCTAGATTGACACGATGTACTGAAATGAGCATAGAATTAATACCAGCCAGAACTGATTTCAAATCCTTGTTACATCATTTCTAACAGCATGTGCTTTAAAAAATATATCAACATCACCACTTGTCTCTATGCAAGGAGGGTAATGATATCTATATTCCATGGAGACCAAATAAAATAATGGATATAAGTGCATAGCATATAGTTGGAACCAGGTAAATATTAGCTCTCTTTAAATTCCCATTTCCTACTATCTGGGGAAGACCATTTGTTTCAAATGTACAACTGCCATTTTTAGCATACTCCTTTTATGGGCCATTCTTAGAATTGAAGACTGACTTCTGCTATTATTTTCCTTCATGTGTTAACATTCTATCCCTCTCTAGCTTTCCTCACTCATTATATATAATGTCTTTTTCTTATTGTGCACCACACCTCTCATTAGTGTTGAAGCCAGGAGACCTTTGTCTTCAGGGACTGACCTTCACTTTATATCTGTTCAGATCCCCTTCATATACCTGTAAAGAGCTCTCCTATGAAGGAACTCAATTTTTAGCAAAAACAGGAATCTGATAAAATATCAGGAAATTAACCTTTTTTTTAAAGATTTTATTTATTTATTTGACAGAGAGAGACACAGCGAGAGAGGGAGAGCACAAGCAGGTGCAGAGGGAAAGGGAGAAGCAGGCTTCCCGCCGAACAGGGATCCCGATGCGGGGCTTGATCCCAGGACCCTGGGATCATGACCTGAGCCGAAGGCAGATGCCCAACCATCTGAGCCACCCAGGTGCCCCAGGAAATTAATCCTTTGTCTCTCCCAGAGAGATATGTAAAGTTTAAAATGGGTTTTC
Source organism: Mirounga leonina (assembly GCF_011800145.1). Classification (NCBI taxonomy): domain Eukaryota; kingdom Metazoa; phylum Chordata; class Mammalia; order Carnivora; family Phocidae; genus Mirounga; species Mirounga leonina. The sequence continues at coordinate 31,575,168 of NW_023270265.1, read as the reverse complement.
TGTGAGAGAAAATTTGTTAAAGATATTAAATTTAAGTATTTTATGTGTTAGGAAAGAAATCATATGTATTATAAATCTGGGTAGATCATGGGTGATTTCATATTCCATCTCTCCACATGTTTTTGTTGAATACTGCTGTGTATGAGATATAGACTAAGCAGCCCTAGTTTCTAGAAAGGAGACTCTGACCTTTGTAATCACTAAGGGATAGAAAATGGGCAAAAACTTGATTTTGTTCAGTGTTTGGCCAGTGGTTACCACAGAACTTAAATGGAAAATATTACATAAGTGATAAGACCTGAAAGATCACCTGTGTCTGTGAAGTGATGAGAGAAGGCTTGATGGGGGAAAGTGCATTTGAAATTTGCCTTAATGAATAGAAACTTTTAAATTGATACAGATTAAATTAGAGGGGAGAGAACTTTATGTATAGCAGTAACTTATGAAAATGAACCAAATACGTTCAGGAAATGAAAAACAGTTCAGTGTGGCTGAGTTTAGAGTATGTGTGTGTATGGGACAGACTTGGGCCAGATTACAGAGGGTTTTGAATGTATGCATTGGTGTTGATTGATTGAAAGAATAATAAAGAACCACTAATTTGAAGAAAGAAAACTATTAATAGAACAGTGTTTTAAAAAATCTAGCATTTATATATAAGTTGCCCTGGAGCTGGGAAAGAATAGACTGGGAACATGTCTTAAAGGGCTAGTATTAGGGAGATAAGACAGGAGCATGTAGGACCTGAGTTAAGATAGCAACGGTTGGAATGTAAAGGGCATAATAAATGTGAGTTATATTGTAAAGGGAGACTTTATAAGGGTTTGTGAATTATTCTTTTTTTTTTTAAAGATTTTATTTATTTATTTGAGAGAGAGAGAGGATGAGAGACAGAGAGCACGAGAGGGAAGAGGGCAGAGGGGGAAGCAGACCCCCCGCTGAGCAGGGAGCCCGATGTGGAACTCGATTCCGGGACTCCAGGATCATGACCTGAGCCGAAGGCAGTCGCTTAACCAACTGAGCCACCCAGGCGCCCGGGTTTGTGAATTATTCTTACTAGCAAATATATTTTGGATCTATGCTTGCATGTTGAAGTAAATCCAAGAGTGAATGTGTGGGGACATTCCACTTGGATGTGGGACAACCACATGGGAAATGCATTACTGATACCAAATGAAAACCACCACCAACAAAACTTGTTGACATTTAATATTTTCAATGTGGTTGAATTGTGAGAAAAAAAATTGCTTCCCATATCTGAAATAGTACATTAAATTTATGTTACAGAGAAGGAGTGAAAAAAGCCATCAGTCATCTAAGTAAAATATGCACATCAAGAGAGTGTGCATTAGGTGCCATTTTATCGCATCTTCTCTACACGTTTTTAGGTCAAGTGAAATGATTTATTAGCTCGTGCTAAATTGCCAATTCTCAGATAATGTATACCTCCAGCTAGATTATTTGAAAGGATTTATCTCCTGTAGAACACTACATACAAAATGGCATTGTTTTTCTTCTGTGACTCTGCTTGCAGAGGAGACACCAAATACACAAAACTATCGATTTTCTTGTTTCACAAATGCTTCCAAAGCTCTTAACTTGACCTTATCCAACCAAGGACAACCATTTTATATTTGTCAGTGATCACAAGCAGTTGCAAAACATTTTACTGAGGCAGACTCTTCCTTTTCTCTTGCCTTTTTTTTATGATCAGGATTTAAATTTGGACTGAAGTTAGAAAGGAGAATATGAAAAACTGAGTTTCAGTTATCTAGACTTATTTGTAGATTTCTGCCAGATTCTGAACTTCATTGAATCTTCAACTCTACCAACATAGTGTATCCTTTTATTTATTTTGATCATCTTTGATTTCTTTTATCAGCATTTTGTAGTTTTCGGCACATAGATCCTGTACATGTTTTCTTACATTTATAACAAAACATTTTGAAATTATTTTAAATGAGATTATTTACTAAATATCAGTATATAATCATACATTAATAGTATATAGAGATATGATTAATTTTGCTGACCTTGCATCTTGTGACCTTGCTAAACTCAGATTAGTTCTAGAAGTTTCTTTTTGGTAGATTTGTTGACATTTTCTAGGCAGACAATGTCATCTGTAAATAGGGACACCTATTTTTTCCTATTTGCATTCCTTTTCTTTCTTTCTCTTGACTTACTCTTAGGCTGGGACTTCTCATAGAAAGTTGATTAGTAATAGTAAGAATGGAAAACCTTGCCTCGATACTGATAATCGGAGAAGAATATTAAGTCTTTTGTAACCAAGGATAATGCTAGCTGTAGGTTTTATTTTTGCATAGATGTTCTTGATCATTTTTTTAAGGAATTACAGTTTGTTGAAAATTTTTATCATAGATGTTGAATTGTCAAAAGCTTTTTTTATCATGGGCTGACATGATTATATAGTTTTTCTCCTTTTAGACTATTAATGTGGTAGATTCCATTGATTTTTTTTAAATTTAAATTCAACTAGCCAACATATAGTACATTATTAGTTTCAATTGTAGAGTGCAATAATTCATCAGTTGCATATAACACCCAGTGCTCATCACATCACGTGCACTCCTTAATGCCCATCCCCCCACCCACCTCCCCTCCAGCAGCCCTTAGTTTGCTTCCTATAATTAAGAGTCTTTCATGGTTTGTCTCCCTCTCTGATTTTTTCCATTTCATTTTCCCTCCCTTCCCCTATGATCCTCTGTGCTGTTTTTTATATTCCACATATGAGTGAAACCATATGATAATTGTCTTTCTCTGGTTGACTTATTTCGCTCAGCATAATACCCTCCAGTTCCATCCATGTTGATGTAAATGGTAAGTATTCATCCTTTCTGATAACTGAGTAATAGTCCATTAGATTACATTGATTTTTGAATGTTGAATCAGTCTTGCTTTCTTGGATTAAACTCTACTTGATTATCATGTATTATTTTTATATGTTGCTAAATTTGATTCACTTCTATTAGGTTGAGGACTTTGGCATCTTTTCATAAGATACATTCTCCTGTAGCATTATTTTATTGTACCCTTTTGTCTGGTTTTGATATCATTAATTTTGGCTTCATTTTATGAGTAGGTAGTATTCCCTTGCTTAAGACTGGTTGGGAAAGTTCACGTAGAACTGATATTTCTTATTTGGCAATTGGTGGAATTCACCACTGAAACTGTCTGGGCCTAAAGATTCCTATTTTAGAAGAATTTTAACCATCATTTCAATATATTTAACAATTACAGGACAATTCAGGTTATCTAGGGTCTCTTGAGTGATTTTGGACAATTTGTGGCTTTCAAGGTATTGGACTACTTAATCTAAATCGTTAAGTGCACAGAGTTATTTTAGTATTCTTTCATTATGGTTTTAGTATTTTTAGGCTCTCTAGTAGTAGTCTGCTTTCAATTCTAATATGAATAATTTGTATTTTTTCTCTGGTTAGTCTTGCTTGAGATTTATCAATTTTACTGGTCTTTTCAAGAATCTGTTTTTCATTTTTGAATTTCATTAGTTTCTACACTTCATTGTTTTATTCTCTTTGCTTTGGATTCATTTTGTTCTACTTTTTGCTTATTTTTTTAAGATAAAATCTGAGATTATTGCTTTGATAGGCACAGAAACACCTGCTGAGGGCAACTAACCCAGACACTGGCTGTTTAGCCTACTTTGCTCCAAATTCCATACCCCTGTGCACTGGTATGACTGCCCTTCTGGGCCATACCTGCATCATTCCCAGCATGGTGATACATTCCCCTAGAAGACCAGTGCAGGTCCTTGCTGTACTAGGTCACTAAAGTTTGGAGTTTTAAAACTCAGCCAGCCTGGGTAAGATAGAGCCTAAAGCACTCTGTGCTGTTCCAGGCAGGCAAACAACCTGCAGACAGTGTGAAAACAGCAATCTGAAAAATGCCTAGGATGCACAAGGGGTTATTATTTGCTCTTCTGAGAGGGTTCCCTGAGAGCAGCAAGCATGGACTCCCCTCTCCAGGAACAAAGGAGATGACTGGTACCATTTCCCTCCCCCACCCTCAGCAAAAGCCAACTTAAGTAAACAGCACAGTGCCAATACTGACTGCCTAACTTGCTTACACCAAGTCTTGCCCCCTGTGCTCCACTGGTACTGCTTTTCTTGGGCAAGTGTGCCTAAGTACCAATGTGCTGGGCCCTTTCCCCAGAAGACCAGCACAAACCTGCACACACCATGTCTACTGACCAGAGAGTTCTGCAAAGCTTTAGTTCTAGTGGAAATAGCATCAGGTGTCATTTAACAAGCAGACCAGAACACATCTGGTTACAACTCACCACACTGTGGCCAAGGTCCAAACACTGACCATTGCAGGCAAGGAAAATCTCTGCAGAGGACTGACCTAAGGGATAGAGCAGCCAAAACACAGTAGCAGAGTGCATGTAGCACAGACCAGACACTTTGTGAAGCACCAGGCCCTGGACATTATATGACATCTTCTTCATAAAGCTATTACTCTCAGGAGCAGAAAAAAAAAAAAAAAAATAACAGGATTTTCTAACACACCAAAGAAGAAAGAGACCTAGACAAAATGCCATGACAGAAGAATTCATTCCAAAAGAAAGAACAAAAAAAAGGTCATGGCCAGAGATCTAATCGAAACAGGTAGAAGTAATATGCCTGATGCAGATTTTAAAGCAACAATCATAAGGATACTTGCTAGCCTTGAGAAAAGCATAGAAGACATCAGGGAGACCCTTACTGCAGAGATAAAAGAGCTAAAAAATATAATCAGTAAATGAAAAATACAATAACTGAGATTAGAAACTGACTGGATGTAATGACTACAAGGATGGAAGAGGCAGAGGAATGAATAAGTGACACAGAAGATAGAATTAATGGACAGTAAGGAAACTGAACAAAAGAGAAAGATTGATGGATCACAAGAGTAGACTTAGGGAACTCAGTGACTTCTTAAAATGTAATAACATTCATATCATAAGGAGTCCCAGAAGAAGAGAGAAAAGGGAGCAGAAGGCTTATTTGTGGGAATAAGAGCTGAAAACTTCCCTAAGCTGGGGAAGCAAACAGAGATCCAAATCCAGGAGGTACGGAGAACTCCCATCAAAATCAATAAAAGCAGGCCAATACCTAGACATAATGTAGTTAAATTTGCAATAATAGTGATAAAAAAAATCCTAAAAGTGTCAAGACAAAAGAAGTTCCTAACTTATAAGTGAAGACCCATAAGGCTAGCAGCAGATCTCTCCACAAGAACTTTGCAAGCCAGAAGGATGTGGCCTGATATATTCAGTGTGCTGAATGGGAAAAATCTGTAGCCAAGAATACTCTATTCAGCAAAGCTATCATTCAGAATAGAAGGAAAGCTAGAGTTTCCCAAACAAACAAAAACTAAAAGAGTTTGTGACCATTAAACCAGCCCTGCAAGAAATATTAAAGGGACTCTTTGAGTGGGAAGGAAAGACCAAAAGTGACAAGGACTAGAAAGGAACATAGAAAATCTCCAGAGACAATGACAAAAAAGTAATAAAATGGTACTAAATACATAACTATCAATAATTATTCTGAATATAAATGGCCTAAATACTCCAATCAAAAGACATAGCATGTCAGAATGGATAAAAAGTCCCATCTATATGCTGCCTAGAAGAGACTCACTTTAGACTCAATGACACCTGCAGATTGAAGGTTAGGGAATAATGAAACATTTATCATGCAAAGACATGAAAAGAAGGCTAAAGTAGCAATACTCCGACAAACTAGATTTTAAACTAAAAACTGTAACAAGAGATGAAGAAGGGCACTATATCATAATAAAGGGGTCTATCCAACAAGAAGACCTAACAGTTCTAAATATTTATGCCCCAAAATGGGAGCACCCAAATATATAAAACAATAATGTGAAGGAACTCATTGATAAGAATACAATAATCATAGGGGACTTTAACTCCCCACTTACAGCAATGGACAAATCATCTAAGCAGAAAATCAACAAGGAAACAATGGGTTTGAATGACACACGACCAGATGGAGTTAACAGATATATTGAGAACATTTCATCCTAAAAAGCAGAATATACATTCTTTTTGAGTGCACATGGAACATTTTTTTTCAGAATGGATCTCATACTGGGCCACAAATCGGCCTCAACAAGTACAAAAAGATTAAGATCACATCATGCATATTTTCCAACCACAATGCTAGGAAACTTGAAGTTCACCACAAGAAAAAATTTGGAAAGATCATAAGTACATAGGGGTTAAAGAATATCCTACTAAAGAATGAATGGATCAACTAGGAAATTAATGAATACATGGAAGCAAATGAAAATGAAAGTACAACTGTCCAAAACCTTTTGGGATGCAGCAAAAGTGGTCACAAGAGGGAAGTATATAGAAATACAGACCTACCTCAAGAAGCAAGAAAAATCTCAAACAACCTAACCTATAGGAGCAACCTAAAGGAGCTAGAAAAAAAAACAACAAATGAAGCCTAAAGCCAGAGGAGAAGTGAAATAATAAATATAAGAGCAGAAATAAATGATAAAGAAACAAAGAAAATAACAGAAGAGTTCAATGTAATCCGGAACTGGTTCTTTGAAAAAATTAATAAAACCGATAAACCCCTAGCCAGACTTAGCAAAAAGAAAAAAAGAAAGGACCCAAGTAAATAAAATCACAAATGAGAGGGGAGAAATAAAAACTAGCACCACAGAAGTACAATTATAAGAAATATTATGAAGAATTATATGCCAACAAATTGGGCAATCTGGATGAAATGGATAAATTCCTAGAAACATATAAGCTACCAACCTCTATTTCTTAATAGAAAACTTGGACAGACAAATAACAGGAAAGAAATTGAATCAGTAATCAAAAATCTCCAAACAAACCAAAGTCCAGGGCCAGATGGCTTCAAAGGGGAATTCTACCAAACATATAAAGAAGAGTTAATACCTATTCTGCTTAAACAATTACAAAAAATAGAAATGGAAGGAGAACTTCCAAACTCATTATATGAGGCCAACATTATCCTGATTCTAAAACCAGACAAAGACTCCACTAAAAAAGAGAATGACAGGCCAATATCCCTGATGAGCATGGATGTAAAAATTCTCAACAGGATACTGGCAATTCAAATCCAACAGTACATTAAAAGCATCCTTTATCATGATCAAGTGGTATTCATTCCTGGGCTGCAGGGGTGGTTCAATATTTGGAAATCAATCATGTGATACACCACATTCGTAAAAGAAAAGAACCACAATATCGTCCTAATAGATACAGAAAAAGCATTTGACAATGTACAGCACCTTTCTTGATAAAAACCCTCAACAAAGTAGAAATAGAGGGAACATACCTCAACATCATAAAGGCCATATATGTAAGACCCACAGCTAATATCATCCTTAATAGGGAAGAACCAAGAGCTTTTCCTCTATGGTAGGAACATTCTCACCAATGTTACTTAACACAGTACTGGAAGTCTTAGCATCAGCAATCAGACAACAAAAAGAAATAAAAGGCATCCAAATTAACAAGGAAGAAGTAAAACTTTCACTATTTGCAGATGACATGACACTCTTTATAGAAAACCCAAAAGGCTCCACCAAAAAATTGCTAGAACTGATACATGAATTCAGTAAAGTTGCCAGATACAAAATCAATGTACAGAAACCTATTGCATTTCTATATACCAGTAATGAGGCAGCAGAAAGAGAAATCAAGGAACCAATCCCATTTATAATTGCACCAAAACCTGTAAGATACCCAGGAATAAATCTAACCAAACAGGTAAAAGGTCTATATTCTGAAAACTATAGAACATTTGTCAAAGAAAATGAAGGTGACACAAAGAAATGGAAAAATGTTCCATTCTCATGGATTGGAGGAAGAAATATTGTTAAAATGTCTAGACTACCCAAAACACTCTACACATTTAATGCAATCTATATCAAAATACCACCAGTGTTTTTCACATGGCTAGAGCAAACAATTAAAAAATTTGTATGGAACTACAAAAGACCCCGAATAGCCAAAGTAATCTTGAAAAAGAAAAGCAAAATCAGAGGCATCACAAGTCTGGATGTCAAGTTATATTCCAAAACTGTAGTGATCAAGACAGTATGGTCCTGGCACAAAAACAGACACATAGATCAATAGAACAGAATAGAAAACCGAAAAATGGACCCACAGTGATATGGTCAACTAATCTTCGACAAAGCAGGAAAGAATATCCAATGGAAAAAAGACAGTCCCTTCAAAAAATGGTGCTGGGAAAACTGGACAGCAAAATGCAAAACAATGAAACTGGACCACTTTATTACACCATACACAAAAATCAAATTCAAAATGGACGAAAGTCTTAAATGTGATAACAGGAAACCATCAAAATGATAGAGGAGAACACAGACAGTAGTCTCTTTGACATTGGAGCAACTTCTTAGTATATATGTCTCCTGAGGCAGGGGAACAAAAGCAAAAATAAACTATTGGGAGTTCATAAAAATAGAAAGCTTCTGCACAGTGAAGGAAACAATCAACAAAACTGAAAGGCAACCTTTGGAATGGGAGAAGATATTTGCAAATGACATATCTGACAAAGGGTTATTATCCAAAATATATAAAGAACTTATAAAACTGAACATGCAAAAAAGAAATAATCCAAATATAAAATGGGTAGAAGACATGAATAGGTATTTTTCCAAAGAAAACATAAAGATGGCCAACAGGTACATGAAAAGATGCTTAGCATCACTCATCATCAGGGAAATACAAATCAAAACTACAATGATACTACCTCACAGAATGGTTAAAATTAACAACACGGGAAACAACAGCTGTTGGTAAGGATGCAGAGAAAGGGGAACTGTTGGTGGGAATGCAAGCTGGTGTAGCCACTCTGGAAAACAGTATGGAGTTTCCTCAAAAAGTTAAAAATAGAACTACCCTACAACCCAGCAATTACACTACTAGGTATTTACCCAAAGGATATAAAAATACTGATTCTAAGGGGAACATACACCCTGGTGTTTATAGCAGCATTATCAACAATAGATGAAAAGAGCCCCAAATGTCCATTGACTGATGAATGGATAAAGAATATGTGGTGTGTGTGTGTGTAATGGAACATTATTCAGCCATCAACCATCAAAAACAATGAAATCTTGCCATTTGCAATGATGGGGATGTAGCTATATACACATTCACACACACATATACATATGTACGCATACACACACATATGCATATATATATATATAATGGAATATTAGTCATCAAAAACAATGAAATCTTGCCATTTGCAATGATGGGGATGGAGCCAGACAGTATTATGCTAAATGAAGTGAATCAGTCAGAGAAAGACAAATACCATATGATTTCACTCATATGGAATTTCAGAAACAAAATGGATGAATATGGCAGGGGAAAGAAAGAGAGGCAAACCAGGATATAGACTTTTTTTTTTTTAAAGATTTTATTTATTTGAGAGAGAGAGAACAAGAGAGCATGAGAGGGGTGGAGGGGCACAGGGAGAGGGAGAAGCAGGCTCCCCACTGAGCAGGGAGCCTGATGTGGGGCTCAATCTCAGGACCTAGGGATCATGACCTGAGCCCAAGGCAGGCACTTAATGACTGAGGCATCCAGGTGCCCCCAGGAAATAGACTCTTAACAATTGAGAACAAACTGAGGGTTACTGGAGGGGAGGTGGTGGGAGAATGGGTTAAATAGGTGATGGATATTATGGAGGGCACTTGCAATGAGCACTGGGTGTTATATGCAATGATGAATCACGAAATTCTACACTTGAAATTAGTATTACACTGTATGTTAATGAACTGGAATTTAAATTAAAACTTGAAAGAAAAAAATAAGATTATTTCTTTGAAAACTCCCCCCTCCCTCAATTTTATTGGGGTATAAATAACAAATAGAAATGGTGTATATTTAAGTAGTACAACTGGATATTTTGATAATTGATACATTGTGAAATGATTACCATTATTAAGCTAGTTAAGATATCTATCACCTTAGTTACTTCTTTTTTTCTTGTAGTGAGACTACTTAATATTGATATTCCTATCAAACTGCAAGTATACAATATTGCTAACTATAATCACCATGCTGTAAAATAGAGCTCCAGAATTTATTCATCCTGTGTAACTGAAACTTTGTACCCTTTGACCAATATATTTCCATTTCCTCCACCCTTTTATTTTCTAATAGAAGCTTTGTTGCTATCATACTCTTCCTATTTACTGCCTTAGTAGTATCCCACAAATTTTGATGTACTGTACTTCCGTATTTGTTTAGTTAAAAATATTTTCCAATAACTCATGAGACTTTTCACATTTACCCATAGATTATTTAGATGTAAGTGCTTAAATTCCAAATATTTTCAGATTTCTGTTATCTTTTTTTTAACTGATTTCTAGGTTAATTTCATATACTCAGAAAACATTGTATGATGTCAAGTTTTTTATACTTGTTAAAGTTTATGGCCCAAAATATGGTCTATTTTGGTAGATGTCTCATGTGCAATTGGAAAAAAAAAAAAGTGTATTTTGCTGTTAATTGGATGTTCTAGAAGTGTCAATTAAATCTCATTAGTTGATGCTGCTCAGTTTTATATTTTTGCTAATTTTCAATTACTGCTCTTGATTATGGGAAGAGAAATGTTGAAGTCTCCAACTATAATTATAGATTTGTCCATTTCTCTCTTCAGTTCTTTCAATTTCTGCTTCATGTATTTTGAAAGTCTGTTATTAGGTGGGTACTCATTTGACATTGTTACCTAATTTTGGAGAACAGATTTTTTTTTTTTTTTTACCATTATGCGATGTTTCTCCAATCCTATTTAATTTCCTTTGTTCTAAAATCTAGTTTGTTTTCTATTAATATAGCCAGTTCAGCTGTCTCTTTGCTTTAAATGCTACTATTTAATTTTTTCTCATCACTTACTGTTTACAATGTAAATATTAAAAGCATTAATTTTTTTTCATTGATCTCTGCTTTAACTGCTCAAAGATAGGTTTTCATTATTGCAGTTATAATTTTTCTCTACTCTTAAAATTAGAGACCATTTTGTTTTCTATCATTTGATATTAAGTGTTAATTGTATTGAGTATAATTTTTAGAGTGCTATTTCTATTTTGGAAAATCTACTTTTTAATAAATGTGTAGTCAGTTTTAGTGTATTGTGATAGTTGAAATGATATTTTCTTATTTCAGGATTTATACATATGTCAGAAACTACTATCTGCTCATTCATCCCTTCTATAATATAACTTTTTTTGTTTTTTTGTTTTTTTGTTTTTTTTTAAAGATTTTATTTATTTATTTGACAGAGAGAGACACAGCGAGAGAGGGAACACAAGTAGGGGGAGTGGGAGAGGGAGAAGCAGGCTTCCCGCGGAGCAGGGAGCCCGATGCGGGGCTCGATCCCAGGATCCTGGGATCATGACCTGAGCCGAAGGCAGACGCTCAACCGACTGAGCCACCCAGGCGCCCCTATAATATAACTTTTTTAAAAAAGATTTTATTTATTTATTTGAGAGAGAGAGAGAAAGAGCACATGAGAGAGAACATGAGTGGGGAGGAGGGACAGAGGGAGAGAGAGAGAAGCAGGCTCCTTGTTGAGCAGGGAGCCCAACATGGGGCTCAATCCCAGGAACCTAGGATCATGATCTGAGGCAAAAGCAGATGCTTAACTGACTGAGCCATCCAGGCACTCCTATAATATAACTTTTTGATAGGCCATCGTTGCTCAGAATTAAGGCAGTAAGTTCAGCCTCCGTGCAGCTATATGATGGAGTTCTGGCCAATGAGATATAAGCATATCCTCTATCAATTTTGAGGAACTTCCTGAAGAGATAGATGTCAGTCATTATTGACCTGTTTTCCTCATTTTTTCCACTCTATAGCTTGGAATATAATAATATTGCTGATCATTTTATCATCCAAATTCCATCTTGGGTCATAAGAATGTGGGTCACTCCTTTATGATAGTGGAGTAGAATACCAAAGGAAATGTGGGTCTCTGAAAACTTTGTGGAACAAAGTAACATACTAGGCCTGGATTGATCAACCATATTTAAAAAAATATATATATAATACAGATTTTTATTTTGCTTTAAGTACTATTGTTTTAGGTTTTCTGTTACCTACCTAAACTTAATTGCAGTTACAGCCTTATGGTATTTTGTTTTTCTAGATCTTCATTTATAGTATATTTGATATGTCATGGTGGTAGATATCACTACTTTATGAACTTATGTCTGGAGTTTTTATTGAACATCTGTAGATGTTTTCTTCTGTTCTCTTCACTTAACCTACTGATGAATGGTGGTCTTATGTCTTGTCCACAACAATTAGCTTTGCATCACAGATCACTTTTAAAAAGTTTCCTTGGGGGTACCTGGGTGGCTCAGTTGGTTGTGTCCGACTCTTGATTTTGGCTCAGGTCATGATCTCAGGGTCCTGAGATCGAACCCTGTTTTGGGCTCCATGCTGAGCATGGAGTCTGCTTAAGATTCTCTCTTTCCCTTCACTCTGCCCCCCCACCCCCTCTTCCTCCCTAAAAAAATAATAAATAAATAAATAAAATTGATTCCTTGTTTTCTCATCGAGATCTTCCATCTCCCCTTTCCACTCCATTCTCTATCTGGAAGTTCCTTTGTGCCTTTGCCATCACTGAATGTTAAAATTTTTGGTTTATATAATATTCTAGTTTCAACATGGTTTTCTAGATTCTCACCCATAAGTGAGAAAACTATTGCTCAAAGGAAGTGCCTTGGCTTGGAAGCCAGTTAGATGACTTTACCTGTTATGGTGCTGCAAATGAACTATGATAAATCAAGAGCACTGGGTTATATCCACCATGTTTTAAAGACCTAGAAAAATAGTTTTGTATGAGTTACTTTATTACTTTGCAGTAAAACACGTGCAACTTATGAATATTTTAGTTTCTTCATAGAGCAATTAGATTCAACTGAGGCCTTCATTTTTTTCACTATCAAATCACTTTTAAAGTTTTGCAAGTATTCATTTGCAGTCAACCCTCTTAAAGTCTATGGAGTAGAGATCAGAATTGTGATAATATCTAGTGAGGGCAACAAATAGTAACAAATAGCTGAACTCTCAAATCCCTCACTAATATTATTTTTCTATGGCTTAAGTAATGGACTCTGAGCACCAATAATGTTAGCCAGTTCTGGGGAAATCTCCACCTTTCCAGTGTACCCTCAAGGTGAATCTATTAGATTGTAGGTAAAAGAGTAGGACTCTGAAAAAACATTGGAAATGAAAAACTAACATCACAAAAAATATCAGCTTTATAAAGATCCTAGTTAAAAGATAACCCCACACTTTTACTTGAATACAAATTGATTAAAAAATGGATTTGTATATTTAAGTATTATTGACCACAGTTTTATCATTTTTTCCCAAAGGATATGTACTAGTTTCCTATGACTGTTGTAAGAATTTACCTCAAAATGGTTAGCTTAAAAAGAACAGAAATGTACTCTCTCTCCAAGTTTTGGAAGCTAGAAGTTCAGGATCAAAGTATCGACCCAACTGGTTCTCTCTGGAGGCTTAGAGGGAGTATCATTCCATGTCTCTCTGCCATCTGTTGGTGGTCAGCAATTCTTGGCATTTCTTGGCTTATAGCAACATAACTCTAATCCCTTCTCCAATCTTTACATGATCTTGCCCTCTGTGTATTCCTGTCTCAAGTCTCTTTCCTACCCTCCCCTCCTCCTTTCTCTTATGAGGGCTCTTAAATAAGAATCTCATCCCAAGATCCTTAACTTACTAATATCTGCAAACATACATTTTCCAAACAAGATAACTTTACAGATTTTGGAGGTAAGGTCATGAGCTTCTCTCTTTTGGGGGTTGCTATCCAACCTACTAAAGTGCCCATTATATATTCAGATAAATGTGATTCATTTTCATATTCAGAAACAAAAGATGTTTTGGTGGCATAACAGGATGTCTTCTGAACAACCAAGAGAGAAAGGTATAAGTTGGAGCACTCACAGCCAGGGAGGAGCTACTCTGTAAACACAAACCTCAAACTATTTGTTATAAGCCTACCTATGTAACTCCTCAGAATATAGCCACTCTTATTGTACAGGACAAATACGAGAACTCTATTTCACACAAAGAAATTACTTTACACAAAATCATTATTCTTACTCTAAGATTTCAATGTAACATAATACTTTCAAAAATAGCTGTTGATTAAAAACAGGTAAGGGTACACTTGGGCAAAATAAGCATGCAAGGTCTGAATGATCTACCATCTAAGGTGTTAATGGATTTTGTTGAAAAACTTACTGAACCACTGCTGATGGTTATTTATGAAAATTTACTGAGAACTGGGAAATGACAGAATTGAATGCCAACATTGTATCAATTTTCCAGAGTAGAAAGAATTGCTATCATGGTAATTATGGTTCAGTGAATGTAATTTAAATCCTTCAATAATGGGACAACTATTAAAAAGAAGAACCTGTAAAAACCTCTCAAAGGTAACAAAATCATGAACAATAAATAGAATTGGTTTATAAAAAAAAAATTGTGACAGATGGGATTTAATAGCTTTTTGATAGGATTACCAAATTAATAGACTATGGAAAGGAAGTGATTGTAATATGTTTTTATTTTATTATATGTGATAGTCTCTAGTGAAATTTGTATCAATTCAAATTTTCTGAAAAATGAGTAGTGCCTGTGGGTGGAAAACTACTTAAGGTCTCAAACAGTAAAATATCAACAGCAAAGTATCTAGTTTGGAAAAGAGTAGGCTATTCTGGTTCATTTGGGTTTAAAATGAAACTAAATTTTTCTCCCACTTTTGAGAGGAGCCAAATTTTAATACCTCATTTGAGGTCTCAAAGAGACAATTTTGTGGCTAGAAACTCTTACCAGTGTAGAAGAGTGAAAAATTTAACACATTAGTGCATGCCAATGTGATAGAATTTGGAAGTAAAGTGATCAGGTAGCTCAAAGTAAAACAAAGAATTTGGATCTGGTCTTTAATTTAGCTCTAAAAGCTATATTTGGTTTAAGAGGCTCTCTGATGTTTAATTTTTTTTTTTCATTTCTTAGAAGAAAGATATTTTTAAAAGATATTTCCTAGTTTTAGGTTGTATTTGATTTTTATTTATTTATTTTTTTAAAGATTTTATTTTTATTTATTTGACAGAGAGAGACACAGCGAGAGAGGGAACACAAGCAGGGGGAGTGGGAGAGGGAGAAGCAGGCTTCCCGCCAAGCAGGGAGCCCGATGCGGGGCTCGATCCCGGGACCCTTGGATTATGGCCTGAGCTGAAGGCAGACGCTTAACGACTGAGCCACCCAGGTGCCCCGGTTGTATTTGATTTTTAAAAATTTTTAAAGGATTTTACCTATTTATTTGTCAGAGAGAGAGAGAGAGAACACAAGCTGGGGGAGCGGCAGGCAGAAGGAGAAGCAGGCTCCCTGCTAAACAAGGACCCCAACCCCGGACTGGATCTCAGGACGCTGGGATTGTAACCTGAGCCGAAGGCAGACACTTAACCAACTAAGCCACCCAGTTGCCTTGGTTGTATTTGATTCTTAAGAGAGGTTGCCTTGGGAATATTTGATCCAAGAAAGACAAAAGAGGTTTTTAAGTTTGAAAGGATATGAATTATATTGATGCAAGTTAGGGGATTTAGGTAAAATAGGACCATAGACCTGAAAAATTATAATTGAGACAGCATTGTATCAAAATTATTGCATGAAGGATAGTATAGCATTAAACATTATATTCACCAAGTGTGTTAAAACATTATAGAATTATAGGACAAGTTAAATGAAAAATCACAATGCAAAATTGTATATATAGCATGTGTTCAGCTATGTAAACAATAAGCAGAAAAAAAGTGAAGGAGGTAAGTTAAAATTGTAACCATTTTTATTGCAGGTTAAGATTAGAAGTGATTATACATCTGATTTTTTCTATAATGAAAAGCGATATAGTGTTAAACAACCTCCTGAAAAAAATACATTTTTTATATGTGCCAGTGAAGTTTTCTTGAGAGAAGTCATAAAATTGGGGGACTTACAAGCAAGCACTTTTTAAGTATTATATGTTAAAAATGTGATGGGAACTTTATATATATTATTTCCTCTAATCTTTAAGACAGTCCCTTGAGATAGATGTCAGTTTTAATTGTCCCTTTGCAACATGGCTTTGGGTTTGGGGTAACACATTGATCGAAAGATGTCAAATGAATAAATATCAGAGGCAGTTTAGAAAAGAGAAGAATGATGAAAGAGCTTCAGGTGGTGATTTATGATGTGAGACAGTTTATAGAGAGTTCCATCAGGCATAAATGTGGTCCAAAAGAGATAAAGTAAGGACATAAAATGACTCAATTATTTAAAGAGTACAGAGCAGGTAAAATTGGTGGAAGGTATTGAACTGCCATGGGATAGTGGGGCATGAAAAAAAATCCCATCAAGGAGTCCTATCTGAATCTAATGAGTGTCCTATAGTTAGAAAACTAATATTTGGTATTTCAAAATTAATACTTGTCAGCAAAGCTATTGCTTTGCAATAGCAAGAGAAGTTGAACAAATACTAAGAACAGGTGTGAAAATACTGAAGTCAGAATAATTTCCATTGGGTCACTGGTTAAAAATGGGAGATAACTCTTAATCATGGATCAAGGCAATTACAAAATAAACTGATAAGAACGATTATAAATGATGCATCAGAATGACTACACTTAAGCTTATTGATCAGACTTAAGGTCACAAAGAGAGTCAACCAAAAATTATATATCAGCAGTTGGGTGGCAATAGATAACATATTAAACAACCTATGAAGTGTTTTGACAAAAAAATCAAATATAGTAAAGGAAGAATTAAATCATGTATGCTTTAAAAAAAATCAAATATAAATCTGATTATACTTCAAGATTTAATCATCAGTTCCAAGCAACATAGAGGACAGAAAAATATGGGGATGCAAATCATAAAAATCCATAAAATAGCAGAGAAGAAAAATCCAGTTTCTTTAACATATTAATGTCAAGAAAAGAAAGAAGAAGAACATAATGAATAAAAGAGAATTAAAAAGGAAAATACCAATTGCTTGCAAGACTGTGAAGCAACAGGAACTCTGATTCATCGCTGGTAGAATTCAAAATGTTACAACCGTTTTGGAAGACACTTTTCAGTTTCTTTCAAAGCTAAATAAAGTCATACATGATGCAGTGATTGTGCTCCTAGGTATTTACACAATTGATTTGAAATCTTCTTAACATTGCATGCAATGTTATATGTGCTTATATGTGCTCATAACAGCTTTATTCATAATCACCAAAAACTGAAAGCAATCAAGATGTCCTTCAATAGGTGAATGCATTAACAAACTGGTATATCCTCACAATGGAGTAGTCAGTGGTAAAAATGAATGAGCTATCAAGTCATGAAATGACATGGATGGATATTTCTAAATAAAAGAAGACAACATGAAAGGTTATGTACCATGTGGTTCTAATTAGCTAATGTCCTGGAAAAAATAAAACTGGGGACAGTTAAAAAAAAATTGTGGCTCTCAGGAATTTGGAAGGAGGGAATAGTGTTAACTATGTGACAGAGGGCTTTTTAGAGTGCTTCTATTCTGTATGATACCATGTGCGGGTATATGACAGTATGCATTTGTCAGAATTGAGCTTTTTTTTTTAAAAAAGATTTTACTTATTTATTTGACAGAGAGATAGAGAGACAGCACAAGTAGGCAGAGAGGCAGGCAGAGGGAGAGGGAGAAGCAGGCTTCCCGCTGAGCGGGGAGCCCGATGTGGGGTTCGATCCCAGGACCCTGGGACCATGACCTGAGCTGAAGGCAGCCGCGTACCCGACTGAGCCACCCAGGTGCCAATAGAATTGAGCTTTATAACAAAGAATAAACCTTACCATATACAAACTTAAAAAGTCTTATAGGAAGTGAGGGGACTTCATGATGGAATACAGAATGTACTAAAACAATCTATATTACAAAAATATGAAACAGCTCCCTGAGGGGTTGGGAAAAAATGCTAATGTAAATAACTTTGGAAATGAAGTTCGTAAAGACAAGCAAAAGAAACTGTACACAAGTACTATATGCCATTTGAAAAATCTCCCCAGAAGGATAAAGGATACAACACATATACAATGGATTTGAATAATTAAATAAATGAATGACAGATGATGTGAACCAGGTTTCTCACTGTTGAAGTGAGAATTTATAGATGAGAAGATGAGAAGAGCTAGCTGGAATGATTCTTGCAGTAATGAATTAGAGTTGGAGACGTCAGTATGAACTTAGGTTTAGCTTAATATACAGATGGTTACATAGAAACACATCTATATAGGTAGATGCATACACATGGACTAACTAATAACTACACAAATGATTCTTTGCTGTTAGCTGAGAAGGCCTAAAAGAAATGATATCCCAGTAACAAGGATGAGCACCCCTAGTACCCAGAATTTGGTTTCTAATACCATTCTCCAATAAAAGGAACTAAGATTCTTAGAGAAATGGCTGATTCTAGGACTGCTGTGGGGAAACATACAGGATGAGACTGGAGTGCCTGAAAGTAAGGAAGTGCTTAAAAACAAAATGTTGTGATGATACTATGTCAAAGGGACTAAGAAGTCTGCTAAAGGAAGCCCCAAAGGCCATACCTAGAACACTTTGAGCAACAAAATAAAGTAGTATTGGAATGGAAGTACGAAGAAAAATATAACTCCACATATAAAATATTTGTGGGTCCAGACTGATAAAATTAAAAAGTTGAATGAATACATAAATGGAAAGTTGTGAAAAATGTACAATGCAAAAAAATATTTTCAAATAGTTCTGTAGATACTCTATGCTCAAGAAGGTGGAGCATAACTGTTCATGCCTTAAGTGTGTACTGCATGGAGGGACTTGATTATAAAAAGTGCAGCGTGGAAAAAGAGGGTTGAAAGGGAGAATAATTTTACATGGAGACCTGACAAACACTACCTCAGCAAGGTGATCAGGGTCAACATTAACAGTAACTTAAGCCAAGTAGATAGTGTATACTTCTGTGATGAAAATGGCACTGTATCTCTTATCTTCTTTCTAAAATTCATAACCTAGTTTAATCCCAGTAGAGGGATATTCTACAAATACATGGCTAGTACTCAAAGCTGTCAAAGTCATCAGTAACAAAGGAAAATGAAAAGTTGTTACAACCAAGAGGAGCCAAAGAAGACCAGGTAACTAAACATAATGTATTTTGAATGGGATCCTGGAACAAGAAAAAACCTTAGGAAAAAAATCTAAGGAAATTGAAGTATGGACTCTAGGTAATAATTTATCAGTTTTGGTTCAATAATTATAACAAATGTACCATAGTAATGTAGGATTTTTAACAATAGGGGAACTGAGTGTGACATATATGGGAACTTCTGTACTATTTTTTAAATTTTCTGTACATTCTAAATCTTCACAAATGATTTTTACTAGAAATTTAAACTATAAAAGAGTCAGATATTTATACTAAGTATGTAGTACCTCTTTGGGCTGTGATTTAAAGAACAAAACTATACAAAAAAAAAAACATTTGGATAATGACTGGATATTTGATTACAATTATTTTGAATTATTTTAGGTATGATAGTTTAATGATTTAATAAAAAAATATTTTTTACAGTTGCATACGGAAGTATTCACAGAAGAAACGACATGCTAACTCAGCTAGGAAGGAAAACAGGGAATGTAGGAAGTTTGCATAAAACAAGTTTGGTCATGTGTTAATTGTTGAAAGTTAGTAATAGGTATTAGTTCATTGCACTATTCTGTATTTTAAATGTTTTAGAATCAGGTTTTTTTAAGCTTGAGAAACATGTATGTGCATGGAAGTGAAAGAAGAATTAGCAGAAAGCCTGGAAAGCCACTGTCATGGATCATGGCGAGTGTGGTACAAATATATTGAGTTTTATTCTTAATTCTATACAACATACTGCTCACATTTAGGATGATTTCTAAGGGCAAAGGGAAGGTTAGTCTCTGGAAAATGTTTGATTTGACTAGTTTTGAGCCATTTCATCAAAAGCATTTTTGTCTCAAATTCCTCTGTAGCACTGGTCTACCAACTGATTTATAATCCATTGAATAAGTTCATGAAAATGGATGCAATACAAGTTTTTGTTTTCTCAGTGAGCTTGAAGGTATTTCCTTTTGGTTTCTTTTAACTTTCTTACCTGCCTATGTTTAAACATCTTTATATATCTGTACATGGAATAAAAGTTCTCTCTGAAAAGGAACCCTTGTATACTGTTGGTGGGAATGCAAAGTGGTGCAGCCATTGTGGAAAACGGAATGGAGGTTCCTCAAAAGAATTAAAAATAGAATTACTGTATGATCCAGTAATCCCACTACTGGGTATTAACTCAAGAATACAAAAACACTAATTTGAAAGGATATAGGCATACCTATGTTTATTGCAGCATTATTTACAATAGCCAAATTATGGAAGAAGCCCAAGTGTCCATAGATAAATGAATGGATAAGGAAGTGTTATGTATTTGGTGGAATGGAATATTAGCCACAAAAAAGAATGAAATCTTGCCATTTGCAACAACATGGATAGATCTGGAGGGCACAATGCTAAGTAAGATAAGTCAGCCAGCGAAAGACAAATACCATATGATTTCACTCATGCGGAATTTGAGAAACAAAACAAATGGAAAAAAAAAATGAGACAAAAGAGACTTTTAAATATAGAGAACAAACTGATGGTTACCAGAGGGGAGGAAGATATGGGGATGGGGTTGAACTAGGTGATGGGATTAAAGAGTACACTTATGATGAGCACTGAGTAATGTACAGAATTGTTTATCACTGTATTGTACACCTGAAACTACACAACACTGTATATTAATTATAATGCAATAAAAAAATACTTCCCTGAAATTTTTTTTTTTTTTTTTTTTTTTTGGAGAGGGAGAGAGATGGTGGGAGGAGCAGATGGAGAAGGAGAGAGAGAATCTTGACCAAGCTCCATGTCCAGCACAGAGCCCCAGCACACAACCCTGAGATCATGACCTGAGCCAAAATAAGAGTCGAAATCTTAACCAACTGAGCCATCCAGGTGTCCCATTTTTTCTTCCTGAAAATTTTCACTGTGGTAAGAAATCACTTAAAAATCTGATTTATGCAATTTTTGAAAGATAGTAACAGCTGCTATTAAATTCATGGTAAATCTATAGAAGTCCTTAAATGTAGTGAAAATAGCTTGGTTTTAATTTAGAAGCAGGGTGAGACTGCTGTGCAGATGTGCTATGATCAATTACGACTAGTTGGTATTTATTTTTTCCTTTATTTATTTATTTTTTTGCACCTGTATATGTTTTGCAGAGTGTTAGGATGTGGCCATAGTGAGGGCAAAGGTTGAATTTTTGGCAAACTGCAAATGATCATGATGTCAGCCAATTGATCCCAAATGTATTCTAATAACTCACTTGAAAATAGATATTTTATTATCTTACTGTTGACAGAAGGTAAGGTTTATTCACTGAAGAGTATCCAAAGCACAAAAACATTTATGCCATGTAATTCTGGAAATATTAAGGACTTTCTTTCTCTCTCTCTCTCTCCTTCCTCTCCCACTCTCCCTCCCCCACCCCACCCCTCTTTCTCTGTGTGTGTAGAAATTTACTGCTTGAATTGGAGGCAATTTTCCTAAGGTAACACTGTTAATTCCTACCGGAAAGAAACTAAAATCCCAGTCCTCTTCCCCCGAGATCTCACTGTCTCTGAGTTTTGAATATCTTTACTTCACCCTCTTGGCATGATCCTCTTTAAAGGACAAGCAACATGTAGAAAGGATTTATTTTTTTCACCTCACATTGAATTATGTGTGTATTCACATGTATGTATATATGCTTTGCAAAAATATGACAAGATGCAGATGGAAAAGGCTAGTAAATAGAAAATATCTGGACACTGAATAAATGTCCAGTTTACTCACACAAAGACTATAGATATTTAATTCACCTTTGGCTAATATCTCCATCAATAATTAGTCATAAAATGTGCCTGTTTGTGGTTAGAGTTGTTACTGTCCACCTTAATAAATGTGAAAACATCTTCATAAACTTTAACCATGATCTGTTACCTCTAGGATTAAACCCTGAACGCTGGCATTCAGTCTTCTCTTGGGCTCTATTTCGGTATCATCTAACCCAATGGCTCAGCATAAAACATGTTTACTATTTCTCAAAGATGTTTTAACCTTTTATCTCTCTGTTTATGTTCCATAAACACCTCTCTGCATATTTTCGTTAGTAGCTCTAATCTTAGCTATCCCTTATGTGTATTCCTTATGAAGGATTTATCTGCCTTCACAAGCTCCCCATGACTTCTTCCTTCTTTGAATCCCTGGAGCAATAACATACCACTAAATGGGAGGCTTTTCAGATTGCTGGCAATATGTGGACAAGAACCAAGTATTATGTATCTTTGTCTATGTAAGCCCAAAGTTGATGGGACATAAACATTTGTGAGTCTAGTAAACAACAATTTTTCCAAGACAGTGTTTTATCCTGAACCCCGAATGGTTATTGGTTAATAAGAAAAAAGAAGCAAGATATCAGCCTAGAGCAGTGGTTTCTAAAAGCCTATGAATCATAGATCAGCCAAGAGGGTTGCATCATAATTTTGAAAGCTCAAAAAAATTATTCAGAGCACCATCTCAGAGAATTTGGTGACGATTTGTGGATGTGCCCCAGAATTTTCAAGTGTAACCCAAGAGAATTAGCACTGAGGAAGGCGTGTGTGTTCATACGAAATTGATATTTTCTAGCTTGAAGCAGAGGTTTTCCGCCATAGCTGCACATTATAATCACCTGGGATGCTTTCAAATCAAGCTCATGCCAGGGCCTCACCTTTAGAGATACTGGTATAATTAGTCTAGATTAGGCCCTGGTATTAGCATTTTTAAAAGCTCCCCAAGTAGTTTTAATGTGCAGCCAGGATTGAGAACTACCGAATCGACATCTTTTAAAATGCAATTCATTAAAACCACTGGAAATATATCATTGTACCTCTAAGCCATTTACCATGATTTTTCTTTCCCCTCTCTCATTCCAGTCCACTTCCCACTCAAACCAGGAGGGGCTTTCTTCTTCTCTGGAGTTATCCCACCTCTCCCTACCCCTACAAGCTTGTAAGAATTTGTGTTTGGTGAAAATGTTGAATAGATGATTTTGCCTCTGAAGGCTGCTTTGCAGAGGGAGGGAGTGGGCTATGAGGTGTTTATATAAAGATTTTACCATCTTCTTTATCTTCTTATTGAGCAAGAGAGCTAAAAAATATTTTAAAATGCCTTATATTTACAAGATAATGGCCTGTACTTAAATGGCAGTGGGGACTAATTCTTTTTCTCAAATAGGTCAGCATGGAAGGTTAGTTTCAAGAATTACAAAGGAAAACAAATATGGATGGATGTTGCCTGTTTCCTGGAAACCTAAGATGTCCTGCCCCCTCAGTCCACAACTGTGTTTTTCCCACCTGAGACCTTCATGCCTTTTTCCCCAAGAATTTATCAATTTTGCCAGAATTGAGATTTGCTTTGGAAATGATTCAGTGCTAGGTCAAAGCAGCAAGCAATGAAAGCTTGTTTTTGAATCAACCTGTCATCAGTTCAAGACCTGAGTCTGATGCATAATTTAGTCCCTCAAAATGAAAGAGAACAAAGTATATATAAATATTTTTAAAGCAAGCCAAGCACCTGGGTGGATTTCTGGACTTTTGCCTCCTTACAGATATGTACAGGTGACAGGTATGGTTCCACTTATCCCTAGGATACCACAGGTGCATGTGTTTTCAGCTTCAGATAATTGCAGTTGAAAAAAAAAAAGTGAGAGGGAATGTTCTATTTTGGCCTTCAATTAATTGGGTCCTCAAGGCACCAAGAGCTGAGCTTACTAGTTTTAGAAGCAAAAGAAAGTTATGCCCAGAATACAAAGGCATAAGGATGCACACAGCATCCTCCCATGGGAGATTACACTGCAGCTTGTGTTGCTATCTTTTAAATTGGCCTCTATTTAGGAGTTGTATTTGTATTCCTATCACTGGAGTTTTGATGCAAGGTTCATGGATATAACCAATGGGGTGTTGATGAGAATATTAGAGTTCCAGCATGTTGGCACCAATTAACTGGTTGTTATTGCAGTGATATTCCTGAAGGAAGCGATCGATGCCTATTAGTTATTGAAGCATAAAATGAGTCCCAGCAATGTCTGCCTTATTTTGAAGATAGATTTTTAAACTACTAGGTCTTTGGAATAAGTTTTTGGGTCTGGAAGTAGCCAAAGAGCAGTTGTGGTAGGCAGACTAGAGTCCTACTCAACCATCCCTATCTTTTGATGTATATATGCTTTTGTGATCCCCTTGAGTGTAGGCAGGACTTGTGCCTTTTTTCTAACCACTATGACAGAGGTGTGGAATCTCACTCCCCTAATTAGTTATGTTATATGGCAAAGATGATGGGATGTTACATTTTATTATGAGACTCCATCTTAGCAGATTGAGACTCTGTGGGTTTTAAGAAGTAAGTAGCCATGTTGGAGAAGTCTATGTGGTAAGGTGCCTAATAGGGGACATTAGGAACTGTGCATCATCTCTAGGGCCTGAGGATGGTTTCTAGTCAATAAGCAAAAAGTTTGGACTCCTCAGTCATACAACCTTAAGGAAAGGAATTTGCCAACAAACTGAATGAGTTTGAAACTAATTATTTTCCAGTCAAGCCTTCAGATGAGAATGTAGCCCAAGTGAATTGTTGAGTATAGCATTTTTTAGACCCAGAGCAGAGGACTAAGCTAAGCCGTATCCGGACTTTTGACCTACAGAAACCATGAAAAAATGTTTTGTCTTAAGCCACTAAATTTGTGGTAATTTATTATGCAGTGATATAAGACTTCCAGGGGCTTTTAAACTAATAAATAATCCTAGCTGGCATTTATTTACCTGAACCATGTAATTAAGGAATAGTAATTTAAGCCTGCAACATCATCTTAATCTTCTGGGTTGGTAGTGGGCTTTATGGAAATGAAGAACTTTCTCTTATTCCTATCACACATCATACTTTGGGGGGAAAAAAAACTTTTCTGTTAACACATTGGCATTATGCAATTCCTTTTTGCTATTTGTTCTCATAAATTTTCATCATAGGAAAGAGAATAATCTTCATTTCTCATCAATGAAAGTATTGTTTCCCATTCTGCATATCCCAAGGATTACTTTTGAAAAGTAACAAAAGACTTCATTACAGAAGCCAGGCTTCTGGGGCTTGATAATTTATTTGCCTTGTTATTCAGTGTTCAGTTGTTATAGCTCAAGGCAGGTGTCTCGATCTTTAAAGTAGGACAATGATATATTTCCAATCAGTGGCTAGAAGCAAGGTTGTAGCCCACATAATGTAGAAGTCAATTAGGCACCTTGGTTGGTAAAGAAGAAGGTCTGCATTATTGCCTAGAGATAAAGATTGCCCAGGTGTCAGAAAGATTACTCCATTGCTTTCTCTGTCCAATCATACTTATTTTGCCACTCTTAAAAAGGTAATTTAATTTTCTCTTTATATATTTACTAGGATACTGCTAACTTTATTTTCTACAGTCATCTGGGATGTAACTGCAGAAAAGTGAATAAAGCATATTTAAAACTATCAGATGATACTAAGACAGAAAAAAATGTAATTTCATAAATCTAGCTGGATCAACATCTAGGTTGATTTTTACCAATTGCATACAAGTACTTACATTCTTTGGCAGGGCTGCTTTCTTCTTATATAAAATAACTCTATTGAAATTTAGATATACTTTTACTAGGTGGCCATTGTTCTTCAGTCATAGCCTAAATCTGTATTTCAAAAATAATACAGTAGACCTTTGAACAATGCAGGTTTGAACCGCACAAGTCCACATATACATCGACTTTTTTGGGTAAATACAGTCCTGTAAATTTATTTTCTCATGATTTTCTTAACATTTTCCCCTCCCTTTTTGTAAGAGTATAGTATTATATAATACATTATAACAGACAAAATATGCATTAATCAAGTGTTTAAGTTATCGATAAGGCTATTAGTTAAATTTTGGGGAAATCAAAAATTATATGTGGATTTTTAACTGTCTGCAGTTTTACCACCCCTAACCTCTGTGTTGTTCAAGGGTCAACTGTATATTAAAAATTGACCGCACTACACGTTACTAAGACATATATATAAATGGTTGTGTGAGAGCATGTGTGTGTGGATATCCATCCGTCTACTTACCTGCCTGTCTACTGGTCTATCAACTCTCAATTTTATTCCATTGATCTATAGATCTATCCCTATGTCAGTACTACTATTATCTGGATTACTGTAGCTTTGTAGTAACTTTTGAAATTGGGTACAGTGAGCCCTCCAATTTTATTCTTTTTCAAGTTTTGGCTACCTTGGGTCCATTGCACTTCAAAACGAATTTTAGGATCACTTAGTTTCTGCAAAAAAGCATTAAAAAATGAAAAAAGAAAAATGAAAAAAAAATTTAAAGGCAATTGAAATTTTGATAATGAATTTGAGATGTATTGCCATTTTAATGACATTAAATCTTTCCATTTATCTAGGCCTTCATTATTTTATTTCAACAGTGTTTCATGGTTCACAGTGTGTAAGTCTTAAACTTCTCTTATTTTGCAGGAATGAATTGATAAATTTATTCATTAAGTATTTTATTATTGCTGATGCTATTTCAGAGGAAATTATTTTTTAAATTTCATTTTTGGATTCTTCCATTTAATATTTAGAAAAATAATTGAATTTTGTATATGTGTTTTTATCCTTCAGCTTGCTATACTTGTTTATTGTTCTAATAGTTTTTTTTTTTTGATAGATTCCTTAGAATTTTCTATGTGTAAGTTTATGTCATTTGCAAAAAGCACTCTTTCCTTTTTTCTTTCCAAAACAGCTGGGTTTTTTTTCTTGCCTAATTTTTTAAACTTCAGTACAATGTTGAATAAAAGTATGAGAAAAGAGACATCTATGCCTTGTTCCTGATCTTAGAAAGTTTTCAGTCTGTCAACATTTAGTATGGAGTTACTAGTATGGAGTTACTATGGGTTTTCATAGATAACTTTATCATGTCGAGGCAGTTATATTCCTACTTTGTGGAAAGTTTTTCTGATTAAAGTGTACTGGACTTTATCAAATGATTTTTCTGTATCTTTTTTTTTTGTACTGGCTTTTCTCCTTTATTAATTGTGTAGGTTTTTCCTCTTAATTAATTGATATTCACATGTGAATCAGTCTGGGGTTCTTGAGATAAATTCCACATGGTCATGGTGTATGTTTTGCATGTGTTTCTGGGTTTAGCTTTTTACTTTATTGAGAATTTTTGTGGTGGTAAATTTTGGTATTTGGTTTTTTGTTTTTGCTTTCCTTTTAAATCTTAGTCTGGTGTTGTTATCAGGGTAACACTGACCTCACAGCATGACTTGGTTTCTCCTTGTCTAATGTTTGACAGTTTGTGAAGGATCTGTTCTTCTTTATGTTTATGGTAGAACTTACTGGTGGGGCCCTCTGGTACTGGACTTGAGAATTTTTTTGTTTTCTAATTACTACCTCAATTCCTTGTTATATGTCTACCCAGAATTTTTATTTATTTTGAATGAGTTTTAATATTTTGTTTATTTCTACAAGTTTATTTGACCTGCAATTGCTCATAGTAATTTAATAAAACTTCTTTTTTCTCTAAGGTCAGTAGTTACTTTCTTATTCCTGATTTTAGTAATTTGAGTCTTCTTGTTTTCTTAGCCAGTCTAGCTAAAGGTGTGTCAATTTAGCTGATACTTCCAAAAAACTATCTTTTTGTTGATTTTGGCTTTCTTATTTGTTTTCTAACATTTATTTTGGTTTTTTTTCTCTTACTTGGTTTCTAATATTTATTAATTCCTAATTTTGCTTGCTTTGGAGTTAGTCTGCTCTTCTTTTGCTGGTTCCTAAGGTAGAAGAATAGGTATTGATTTGAGATCTTTCTTTTTTGATGTGTATTTATAATTATGATTTTCCCTTGAAGTCTGCTTTTGCTGCATCCAGAAAATTTTGGCATTTTGTGTTTTTGTTTTCATTCATCTCAAAATATTTACTACTGTAATTGTGATTTCTTCTTTGATCTCTTGGTTTTTCATGAATGTATTAATTTTTACATTTTGTAAATATCCTAACTTTCCTTTTGTTATTCATTTCTTTTTCATTTTGTTGTGTTCAGAGAACATACTTTGTATGATTTCAAATCTTTTAAATATATTGAGACTTGTTTTAAAGATGAACATATACTTTATCCTGGAAAATGCTACATGTACACTTGAGAACCATGTGTATTCTGATGTCTTTGAGTGGACTGTTTTATAAACAACTGTTCAGGTCTAGTTGGTTTTTATTATTAAGGTCTTCTATTTCCTTGCTGAACTTCTGTCTTGTCACTCAATACATTATTGAATTGTAGTACTAAATTCTGCAACTATCATTACTGAATTGTTTATTTCTCCCTTCAATTCACAGTTCTGTCAGTTTCTGCTTCATGTATTTTGGGACCCTTTTGTTAGAGGCTTACATATTTTCTTAACAGGTTGCTAGATTTATCATAAAATGCCTTTCTTCGTCCCTACTAAACAATTTGGTCTTAAAGTCTATTTGTCTGATCCTGGTACACCCAATCCAAGTTTTCTTCTGTTGATGTTTCATGGTACATATATGTTTTCATCTTTTTGCCTTCAACATGCTTTTGTATTTGAATCGCTATATAGTTGCATCATTTAAAACTCTTTTCTACCAGTCTCTTTATTATAATTGTAATCGTTAATGAATTTAAATTTAATATAATTACATCTGCCACTGGTTATTTATTTTCTATTTTTTCACATATATATTTCTCCATTACTATCTTATTTTGTATTAAATGTATATGTTCCAGTGTCCTATTTTAAATCCCTTTTCATTTCCTTTACTATATTATTTAAAAATCATTTTAGGGGCGCCTGGGTGGCTCAGTTGTTAAGCATCTGCCTTCGGCTCAGGTCATGATCCCAGGGTCCTGGGGTCGAGCCCCTGCATCGGGCTCCCTGATAAGTGGGGAGCCTGCTTCTCCCTCTCCCACCCCCCCTGCTTGTGTTCGTGCTCTGACTGTCTCTCTCTGTCAAATAAATAAATAAATTCTTTAAAAAAAATAAAAATAAAAAATAAAAATCATTTTATAGGGGCTGCTCTGAGGATTATTATTCATAATTCATAACATGGCAAAACTTTACTCTTTTATAGCTCCATTCCCTCTTTCTTTGTGTTGTTATTGTCTTATAAATTGCATATTTCTATATTATATATACATCAGTCCAGGTATAATTAGTACTTTATGAAGTTGTCTTTTTAAATCAAATGGAAAAAATTGTTACAATCAAACACATGTTTATTATTTGTCTTTTATATTTACCTATGTCATCATTTTTAATAGTGTTATTGTTCATGTGGATTTCTTTTAGTGTCTAGTGTTTCTCTCCAGTCTTAAGACATCTCTTTATGGCAGATCTGCTATGGACAAATTCTCTTAGGTTTATTTGAGAATGTTTTCTTACTTTTTCATATTTAAAGGGTAATTAGATTTGATATAGAATTCTTGGTTGACAGTTTTTGTTTTTGTTTTTAGCAATTTGAATGTCACCTCGCTCTCTTCTGGTTTCCGTGATTTCTGATACTGAATCAGATTTTAATCTCCTTGACATACCCTTGTACATGGGGAGATGCCCCTTCTCTGCTGCTTTCAAGATTCTTTGTCTTTGCCAGTTTGATTGTGATGTGTCTAGGTATAGAGATCCTTGAGTTATCCTACTTGGAATTTGTTGAACTTCTTGGAAACATAGATTAATGTTATTTATAAAATTTGATATATCTTAGCCATTGTTTCTTTAAGTTCTCTTTCAGATCCTTTCTCTTGTGTTCTGGGATTCCTCCAGAATGTGCATGCATGTATAGGTACTTGATGGGGCCTCACAAGTCTCTAAGCCTCTGTTCAGTTATCTCATTCTTTTTGGTTTTCAGTCTGTTTCATCTTAACTGACTTGTCTTTATTTTGCTGATTCTTTCTTCTGCTTGTTAAAATCTGTTATTATGCCCCTCTAGTGATTATTTTTTCATTTCAGTTATTATCTTTTTAGACTCCACAATTTATATTTGTTTTTTAAATGACTTCTATATATTTTTGATATTTTCTATTTAGTTAGATAACATTTTTATAGTTCCTTTTTTTCCTGTAGACATGGTTTTCTTTAGGATTTTAAAGATGCTTAATATACCTGATTTAAAGTCTTCATCTAGTAAACCCAATGTCTGGGCTTCCTCAGGTTCTCTTTCTATTGATTGCTTTATTTTTCTCTCTGTGGGGCATGCTTTTTTATTTCTTTGCAAGACTTACAGTTTTTTTTGTTGTTGTTGTTGAAAATTGAGCATTTTAAATAGTATAATGTGACATTTCTAGAAATCAGATTCTTCCCATTTTCTACTGTTTTTGTTATAATTGTTTTAGTGGTTTTTTAAAATTAATTATGTGAATCTCTATTTTTTATTATCTGTGGCCATTAAAGCCTTTGCTCAGTTAGCTCAGTAGTCAGTGATTGGATAGATATTTCCTTTGATGCCTGGAGCCAGTAAGTCTCTTAGTCTTTGTTGAGACATCCCTGTTTTTGTTTGGTGTTTTCACTCAGCCAGGCAGTTTACAATTCCATATTAACCTTCAATTTCTGCTTGCACAGAGCCTCAAGATCAGCCACAAATGAGAGTTTAGGACCTTCTTAGGTCTTTCCTGCGCATATGCACTGTCTTTTTCATATGCATGACCTAGTTTCCCAGAAATATTTTTGATCTTTTCAAATCCACTTATGGGCATTTCATTCCCTAGCTTTTCCTATTAAGCTTTTTGGCTAGCCACTCGTTTGCCCTGTTAAAGAACTTTAGGCAGCCATAATGTTTAACAATTACATGTGGTTTTCAATAAATGCCTTGGGGCAAAAGGCTTTTTGTATTGTGTATGCTGAGTCAAGTCAAATAAAATCATTTTCATAACTGTGATATTCCAGGAAGCCAAAAGACAGGTCATATAATGAGAAATCCCTGGGAATTGGGCTTTGAAGTAGCTCTAACACTGTTCTGCCTTTTCCAGGTTGTTTTTTACTGTGACTATGGACTATTGGTTTTCAAGGATACTGCAGATCTGGGGAGGGAGACCTGGGAATAGTGTAAGTTAAATTGCCACAAACCTTGGAGTTCTCACTGAGAGTCAGCTGTTTTTCTTTACTAAGCATTCCCCAGATTGCTGCAAACATTTGGTTACTTTCCAGAGTTCTAAAAAAAGCTTTGATTCAGTTTTTGGTGGTGGTCTTATTGTTTTTATGGAGGAGATATTTTGATTTGAATTTGATCCTTACTCCACCCTTTTTGCTGACTGCAAAAATCTGCATCATTGTATGAATCTTTTTATCTAAGCTTCTACAGATTATTATGGCTTTTCCACAAAATGTATTAATATATAATATATTTAAAAATTATAATATATAATATATTAAAGATGATAATTTTGAGAGAGAGCAAGAGATGTATAAATGTGTATTAGCTTTCACTAAATTCTTGAATGACAATTGTGAGCTTTTGATCTTCAGTTGGTGACAATATTGTAATATACTTGGACTGTCAATACCTCAGTATTTGGTCAAAAGACCTCTTAGAAAGAGATGAACCATGAACAGAGCTAGCCAACAGGTTTGAACTATTAGGTGTTTCACCCCAGATAATGAGAAAGTAGGGACTTGACTTCTTTAGCAAAGCCATCAGTCGTCTTTAGCAATTCTGCAAAGAACAAAGCTCAGACTCAGATCTTTGTATTTCTCTTGTCTTAGAGAATAAGCATCCCTATTATACTTAGACTAACTCTTGTTGCTTAAAAATGACAATAATATGGCGCAACGATCATTCAAGAGAAGTTAACTGTTTTATCCCAGAAGAGATTAAAAGGAAGGAGGGCAGAAGAGATGCTCACACATGTACACTTGTCTACCTCTAGGTATGGGTAGAGGGGAAAACCCGTGGCACAGGTAGCTTTCCCCTACAGTCTGGGAGAAACCAAATAATGTGAGACCCAACTAGAGCTAAGAGGGGAGGGGTGTCCATTGTGAGGACAGAATGAATTTAATAGTTTGCACTTGTGAGCCTCCCTAGGTCTCCAAATATTTGAATAGATTTGAGAGTCTACCTCAATGCTTATCGTGCTCATCACAGTAGTGGTGATGGCCTAGGCTAGAAAGGAGAAAGAATGTGGCAGACTCCAGAAGTTCTTGATGGCAGTTTCAGCAAAGGGAAGGCTGCTTGAGTAGGTAGAGTCTACCAGGTTAGGGAAGGATTACTGAGAAAGAATAGACCATATGTTCATCAGTTATTACTTGATCCAAGCTGCCATATTTCTCATGTAGATCGTTACAGTAGACTCCTAACTTGGTTCCCTGTTTCTACTTTTAACCTGTTTGTCTATTCTTCACCAATCAGTCACTATTCCTTAACTCTATGCTCAAAACCCTCCAAAACCAGTGGGATGGTTTTCTATCTCAGAGCAAAAGTCAAAGTCCCTTATGACCTAACCCCTACCATCTCTCCCACCTCATTCCTTGTAACTTAACCTCTCAGTCATTCCTCTTCAGCTACCTCGGCGTCCATTGTTTTTCCTTTAACATGCTAAGCACACCCCTATTTTAGGGCCCTTGAACTTGTCTTTTCCTTTTCTACAATGCTCTTTTTCCAGACATACACATGATTCACTCCCCCATTGGCTTCCAAACTCTTTTCAAGTATCGCCTTAGTAGAGAGTTCTCTCTCCATGTCTGTATAGAAAATAGCACCCACATGATGCCTCATTCTCCATGTCCCTTTCCTGCTTTATCTTTCTTCTCATGTGCCACCACCTGACATGATACATGTGTTCAATTTTTTTTGTCTCTTCTCACTAGAATATGAGAAGCACAATGTCTAGAGCATGGCAGAGACTCACTACCCATTTGGTAATTTTAATAATCAGACACAATAGAACTGTAGTAGAGTAGTGAGGATATGTCTGTTCTTGAGTGAAGAATGAAGTGCAGTCATTTTGGACGCCTGTTTTTGAATTAAAGATCTTCCTGTTAACTTAAAATGAGAGCTACATTTGTATATTTCCAAACTGTGGCCTTGGACTCAATATTTAGACAATAGTTGACTATTAAGGAAAAAGGAAAGGACAAACTGTAAATTCTACTTTAACCTCAGAAAGTTTTTGGTAAAATTTAGGTGAAAGTGGTCAAAGAGAAAAGAGCTCTGTTGCTTTTATAGAGTAGAAGTGTTCATGCCATCTCATGATAATTAAAAATCTTCCATAGGTTTCATTCTCGAAAGAGTAGTGCATGGCTGATTACTTATCACATTGTACAATTTTTTGCCTCTAGCACAATTAAGACATTGCATGAAAATGAGTAGGAATGGTAAAATCCATTTTTTTCCCAAGAAAACCACATAGGGCTGTGGACATTTAAATGTCATGGTATACATGATCCCATCCCAATTCCCCCCTCCCCAAATATGCTGATATGTCACACAGACTGTATTCTTTGGTATATTGGAAAATTCACAATGGTCCCTTTTAAATGTGTTTATGCTATAAGTCATGTAAATAAATGTTGCCATGAGGGATGTGGCTATCTAAAGAGTATTCCTCCTGAGTCCTCAGAATTCCAATTCATTGATGGGACCCAGAGGATCTCCAAACAAGTAATTTCTGAAAATCATTTCTAACTGTATTTGAACTAGTGGTGATATTAAAAAAACAGGTTTTAGGAGAAATGCCAGATAAGAAATTAAGGTGAAATCACTTAATTTGTTTCTATTTTATTTGCTTATGAAAATCTCTTGAACAGCATAATTTCTCAAGACCATTTCAAATTTGTGGATGGGCAATGTGTAATGGAAGGTTCAGCATGAAATTTTTTATCTGGGCTAGTTCAAGCTAGCAAGCTTGTGTTCTAGGGTAGAAAGGGTCCTAGTCTAAGAATAACAGAACCAAGTATTTCCTTCTACTTAGACCACTAACTTTGTGACTTTTCAAATGTCTGTGGGCTTCAGGCTCTTTGTGAACAAAACAGTGGGGTTGGATGAATGACATTGAGGGTCCATTTGTGCTATCTTATCACAAGAGTGATTAAATTCCTGACATATTCATCCTCTGATTAACTCATTTTAAAATAATTGTGCTGTTTGGATTAACTAACTTTAATCTGAGGAGAGGAGGGTGTTGAGGCATAGGGAGGACTTGATCTATTTGGGGTTATTTTCTTAGCAATTGTAAGAGAAGGTGGCAGTTTGTCGAAGTGGACATGGTAGAAAAATCCTTCTGGTTTTACCACATATGGCCTCTAAAGCCTACCTAAAATCCTCTTGTTTCTGGGCAACTTTTCCAGATTAAAAAGATGGTAAGAATTCTGCATGATGCCAGAACTTTAACCAGCTGAATCCTAGCCTTCAAGATAGACCCCCAATTAAAAAATCTACCCAAAACAGCATTTAAAATTATTTGCCAATACTTTCTATTTTTTTACTTTTAAAATAGTAAATATATAAACAAAGACACTACTCGTTTTTTTTCTTTTTAATTTCATCAAGTACCTAGTTTGAGATGAAGTTCAAAGTTTGGGTATCAAATAACTCATAATAGTGAATAATGTACCCTGTAAGATCAGGTTTTTGCTGTTCTTATTCAGCTAATAGCAGATTCCTGAAGTTCTATGAATTAAATTCAAGTTTATTTCTGGGAATATGATAAAATGAAAGAATAATGATCACTGACTGATGAATTTATTGGAGGTGGTTTTTTCCACTTAGTTTTAGATTGTCAGCATCTACTCTGTTAAAAGCATTGGATTTCTATTTGTAATAGATTTATCCTTAAAACAAATGAGATGGAAGACTATCAATGTCTTAGATAAGCTCCTGCATACTAACCTTAAATATCACATTTTTCCTACAATTTATTTCTTCTCTGAAATGTTTAAACAAGTTTCTGAACTCCAGATGATTCAGATCATGACTTTCTTGAGCCATAAAAGTGTTGGCCCTAGTACATAATGTACCCCTGCAACCAAAGAGAGCCAGGAATATTCTGTAGTGTTCCATATCTAATTCCAGGAAAGAGTCTTTTCAGTTGTCCAGAATGTTATATGGTCTCAGAGGATTCAATGAAGATTGTATTATGCTTATACGATATTGCTTCATAACAAGGACAGATGGTCCATCTGTGTATAAAAATTACATTGCCAAGGGCACAATTCATTCTAATACCAAATTTAAAATGCCCTTTGAGAAGCCCCTTGAAACTGAAAAAAAAAACAATAAATCAAAGACCCTCAAATACATAAGGTTTATCTAGCTGCTGTGCAGAAATTCTGCTGACAAGTTAAGTATCAATGCTCAAGAAATAGTATTTCAGAAGAGAGCTCTGTAAATCTAGGGAGGATATGTCATAAAAAGGCACATGCAGGCCAGGAATTAGCTGGCTAAAATATGAACAAGTGTTATGCATTTTCCACTTAATATACATATATATGTATATATGTGGGTATATATGTAAATATGTATATAAATACATATGTATATATGAATATGTGTATATATACATCTAATTCAGTGGAGATATTACATATGTCTGTGTGTATATATATATTTATATATATATTTATATATGTATTACCCTGTCACTGTCTTATTCACTGTATTTCTAGCACCTGGTATAGTATTTCACAGATAGGAAATCATTAAATATTTTTGGTTAAAAAAATCAAAAGGAAAGCAAAGTTTTCTTCATTTGTGAAAGGTATAGTTATTGATACTCACCTATTAAAATAATATGCAAAATTACACAATATTAGTAATTAATAATTTATTTTAGAAGACAACTGATCCACAAGAAAAAAATGAACAAGGACATGGATAGGAAATTTATAAAAGGATGCTGCTTCCAGATTATTATTTTGTTTCAGACAAACTTTCCCACTAAGAACAAGTATTAAACTAAATATAGTATTAAATAGGAATCTCTTTGAAGGAATGAGAGAAGTATCAAAGATATTGTTAATTTGCTGGGCCAATTTAGAAGACAAGGGAATTAAAAAAAAAAAGTTGACATTTGTTTGGTGCTGTTTCTCCCCTTGAGATAGTTTCTAAATGTCGGTTATCCCTGCTACTTCTGAAAATAAAAGTCATGGCAGAGAAATGAAGCAGAGCTTTAAAAAATTTTACAGTATCCAGGAGAACAAAACATTAGAATTCATGGCCTACCAAGGAAGAAGGACACTAATAGACAACCTAAATTTTTGAACCCAGATGTGCTACTTTCTGAAAATAAAAGTAAACTGGAAATTCTCTCAAAAGAATAAAACAAAGCTTTGAATAATTGCAAACACTGAATTAAGACAATGGGACTCTGGCCTCACTACATATCCAGAAGCAAATTAAATTCTTTCATGAATAGACTCAAAATTACCCTTCAAACTTTTTTTAGAAAGACTATTTAAGAGCACTTTTATGTAGAGAGATTACCCATATACATTCACCCTCACAAATGCATAATCTTCCCTATTAACCTCGTCCATAATAGTTATACAATTGTTACAATCGTTGAACCTACACTGACACATCATGATCCTCCAAAGTCCATAGTTTACATTACGGTTCAGTCTTGGTGTTGTACATTCTATGGGTTTGGACAAATGTATAATGGCATGTGACTATCATTATAGTATCATAAAGAATATTTCACTGCCCTAAAATTCCTCCACGCTCTTCCTAATCTTTGCTCCCTCAATTTTCCAAACATTGACAACTACCCATTTTCATATTGTCCCCATAGTTTTGCTTTTTCTGGAATGTCATGTAGTTGGAATCATAAAGGCCTTTTCAGATGGCTTCTTTCATTTAATAATATGCATTTAAGATTCCCCCATGTCTTCTCATGGTGTGATAGTTCATTTGTTTTTAGGACTGAATAATATTCCATTGTCTAGATGTACAGTAGTTTATTTATTCATTCACCTATTGAAGGACATCTTGGTTGCTTCCAAATTTTGACAATTATAGATAAAGCTGCTGTAAATATCAAGGGCAGATTTTTGTGTGGACATAAGTAATCAACTCTTTTGGGCAAATACCAAGGAGCACACCTCCTGTGTCATTTGGTAACAGTAGGTTTGGTTTTATAAGAAACTGCCGCACAGTCTCAATGTGGCTGTACCAATTTCCATTCCCACCAGCAAATGAAGAGAGTTCCTCTTGCTCCAAATCCTCAGCAGTATTTGGTGTTTTCAGTGTTCCAGATATGGGCCATTAAAATAGGTATATAGTAGTATCTCATTGTTACTTTAATTTGCATTTCCCTGATGATATATAATAAGGAGCATCTTTTCATATGCTTGTCATCTGCATATCTTTGATGAGGTATCTGTTAAGATCTTTGGCCTATTATTTAATCTGGTTCTTATTGCTGAGCTTTGTTTTTTGTCTATTTTGTGTAACAGTCCTTTATCAGATGTGTCTTTTGCAAATATTTTCTCCCATTCTGGCTTGTATTCTCCTTCTCTCGATAGTGTCTTTCACAGAGCAGAAGTTTATCATTTTAATGAAATTTGGCTTCTCAATTATTTCTTTCATAGATCTTGCCATTGATACTATACCTAAAATAGTCTTTGCCATACCCAAGGTTATATAGGTTTTCTCCCATGTTATCTGCTAGATTTACAATTTTGCATTTTACATTTAGGTCTGTGATCCATTTTGAGTTAATTTTTGTGAAGGATGTAAGGTTTGTGTCTAGATTCATGTTCTTGCATGTAGATGCCCAGTTGTTCCAGCACCATTTGGTGAAGAGAATACTTTTGCTGCATCATATTGTCCTTGCTCCTTTGTGAAAGATTAGTTGACTGTATTTGAGTCTGTTGTTGGGTTATCTATTTTGTTCCATTCATCTACTTGTCTAGTCTTTCATTAATATCATACTGGTTTGTTGTTTTTTTTTTAAGATTTTATTTATTTGTCAGAGATAGAGGGAGAGAGAGATAGAGAGCAAGCACAAGCAGGGGCAATGGCAGGCAGAGGGAGAAGCAGGCTCCCTGCATAGCAAGGAGCCCAATGTGGGACTCAATCCCAGGACCCTGGGATCATGACCTGAGCCAAAGGCAGCCGCTTAACTGACTGGGCCACTCAGGCATCCCAATATCATACTGTCTTGATTACATCATTATTACAGTAAGTCTCAAAGTTCTTCTCCTTCAATATTGTGTTGCCTATTCTGGGTTCTTTGCCTCTCCATTAAACATTAGGATCAGTTTGTTGATAGCCACAAAATAACCTACTGGTGTTTTTTACTGAAATTGCATTGAATTTATAGATCAAGTAGGGAAAAATTGACATCTTAACAATATAGAGCCTTCCTATCCATGGACATAGACATCTCTGCATTTATTTAATTCTTTGATTTCTTTGATTTCGTTCATCAGAGTCTTGTAGTGTTCCTTATACAGGTCTTATATATATTTTGTTAGATTTATACCTAAGTATTTCATTTTTTGAAGTGTTAATGTAAATGTTAAATTTTCAACTTCAAATTAAATTCCACTTGCTGGTATACAGGAAAGCAATTGCCTTCCATGTATTAAACTATAGTCTATAACCTTGCTATAATTGCTTATTGGTACCAGGAGTTTTGTTGTTGCTTCTTTCAGATTTTCTACAAAGGTGGACATGTCATGTGAAAATACAGTTTTATGTATTTTTTTCTCAATCTGTATATTTCCCCCCCTTCTTTCTTATTGCATTAGGTATTTGTACTCCAGTACAGTGTTGAAAATAAGTGGTGAGAAGGGACATCCTTGCCTTGTATCTGATCTTAACAGGAAAGTGTAAATTTCTTACAATCAAGTTTGATGTTAGCTATAGGATTTTTTTAAATTTTATTTTTTTATGTTATGTTAATCACCATACATTACATCATTAGTTTTTGATGTAGTGTTCCATGGTTCATTGTTTGCATATAACACCCAGTGCTCCATTCAATATGTGCCCTCTTTAATACCCATCACCAGGCTAACCCATCCCCCCACTCCCCTCCCCTCTAGAACCGTCAGTTTGTTTCTCAGAGTCCATTAGCTATAGGATTTTTAAGTATTCTTTATCAAGCTGAGGATTTTCCCTTCTATTCCTAATTTACCTAGAGGGTGTTTTGTTTTGTTTTAATCATATATCAGTGTTGGATTTTGTTAAATGCTCTTACTGCATTTTTTGGATAGGATTATGTGATTTTTTTTCTTTTAGTCTGTATATATGATGGTTTATATTAATTGATTTTCAAATGTTGAAACAGCTTTGCATACCTGGGCTAAAGCCCACTTAATCATCATGTATAATTCATTTTATTCACTGTTGGACTTGATTTATTAATATTTTGTTGAGGGTTTTTGCATCCATGTTCATGAGAAATATTGGTATGTAGCTTTCTTGTAGTTTCTTTGTCTGGTTTTGGTATTGAGGTATTGCTGTCCTCAGAAGGTTGGGAAGTATTCTCTTTGCTTCCATTTTCCTTAAGAGATTTTAGAAAATTGGTATAATTGGGGTGCCTGGGTGGCTCAGTCATTAAGCGTCTGTCTTTGGCTCAGGTCATGATCCCAGGGTCCTGGGATGGAGCCCTGCTTTGGGCTCCCTGCTCTGTGGGAAGCCTGCTTCTCCCTCTTCCACTCCCCCTGCTTGTGTTCCTGCTCTCGCTATCTCTCTCTGTCAAATAAATAAATAAAATCTAAAAAAAAGAAAGAAAATATTGTATAATTTCTTCCTTAAATTTTTAGTAGAATTCACCAGTGAACTCATCAAGGCCTGGTGTTTTCTGTTTTGGAAAGTTATTGATTAAATTTGTTTAAATTCTCTCTTTCTAGTTTCCCAGCATGGAAACTTATATGCTTAATTTTAGATCTTTCTTCCTTTTAAAAATATACCTCCAATGCTATAAATTTCCCTCTGTGCGCTGCTTTTGCTGCATCCCACTAATTTTGATAAGTTGCATTTTCATTTTCATCTAATTACAAATGTTCAATTTCTCTTGAGATTTCTTCTTTGACTCCTGTGTTATTTAGAATTGTGTTTTTTAATCTCTGCATATTTTTGCATTTCCCAGTCATCTTTCTGTTACTGGTTTCCAGTTCAATTCCATTGTTGTCTGAAAAAAAGACATTGTAGGATTTCTATTCTTTTAAATATGTTATGTATGTTCTGTGGCCCAGAATGTGGTGTATCTTGATGGATATTTAATATTAGCTTGAGAAGAATGTGTATTCTTCTGTTGCTAGATGAATTAGTCTATAGATATCAATTATATCCAATTGATTTGTGTTATTGTTGTGTTCAACTATGTCCTTGATGACTTTTTGCCTGCTGTATGTGTGCACATGTATGTGTATATTTTACATAATCATCTGTATGTTTTATATGAATATGGGGAAATATGAAGGAATTCATCAAGTTGCTAACTTTGGTTTTAAGGAGGAAGAACAGTATAAGGGTATTGAAGTATGAGGACAAAAGGGAAAATATATAAGAAAAAGAAAGAACAAGAGAAAGAGAGGAATGATGAAGAATAAAGATGTTAAAATAAATCTACATATATGTAATTATTGTCTTAAAATTAATGGGTTCTACCTCAGGCTGATGGGATTTTAGGTCATTTTAAATTTATTGCTATAATTTATTCTTTCATTTCCTACTTTAAAATGAGAATGCAATGTTTACATAAAGAGGAAAGCATAATAAATCTGATTTCAATGGACTGGAAAAAGCTTTTGAAAGAAAATATTTAGGTTGAAGTCTAAAAATGTTCTTGTTTAAATTGAAACAAAAATCTTGTACCTGAAGAGTCTATGAATTTCAAAAGGTGAACCAGCCTAAAAAAATATGTCATTTAAAAAAAATAAATAAGAATTGCTATTTAAACCATAGTCTACTTTGGGAGGTATTTATTCAGGAAAATAATTTGGAAGAAAAATATTATGAC
This sequence comes from Mirounga leonina, assembly GCF_011800145.1. Taxonomy (NCBI): domain Eukaryota; kingdom Metazoa; phylum Chordata; class Mammalia; order Carnivora; family Phocidae; genus Mirounga; species Mirounga leonina. The sequence goes on along the minus strand of NW_023270265.1, from coordinate 31,533,977 downwards.
AAAAGCACATTTATCTAAAGCTTTCTGTTTTGAATATATGCATTATCTGTTCAAAGAGCCATCCCAGTATTAAGTATAGAATGCCTTTGCTATTTTTCTTCCTCCCAGCAATAAAGCTGTTAGGAGCCACAATAAAGACTATGCATAATGCCTGGTGAAATGGTGAGCTGTGAGTTAAAGAACAATCATAATTTGCTAATTTTTCTAAAATGCATTTAAAAATCCTTTCACATTAATCTCTGTGATTCATAAAGAAGGGAGGCAGGCTGGCAAAGTTTAAATGATTGAAAATGATGCCGGTGGCCTTCGGCAAAATCTGATTACAGCTTTGATGATTGATAGCTTGCCAGTAGCACAGAGGGTGGAAAAGCCTAGAAATTGAACCAAGTAAATCAAGCAAAATCTTTCTAGTTTATAGGGAACATTTAGACATGATTCAAAAATGTTTTAACCAAGATTTCATTTTCTGTAAATATATGTTGCCTTTGAATATGAAGTATTCATTTCAGTGACTTTTCCCTGAACTGCTCTTTAATCTTGTCTTCAAGAAAGTCCAGTTTGCCCTGCCACCTTCCCCAGTCTTCAAGGCTGATGTGATTTACTTAAGTGACAGTGTACCACTCTATTTGTATTCCTGTTTTCATTTGGCAGCTTCTATGGAGTGCATGTTGCTGTTGCTGGGGAGACCTGAACATTGGAAAAATGTAGAGGTGAGTAAAGTAAGGAACCTCCCTTTCACTTATAATTTCCTTGAATTTGCTAAATGCCTCATGTCAATTTGACCTATAGGACAAGCTGTTACAGCTCATTAATTTGAGCATCAGTGTACTGATGATACATTCATATTTCTGCATAATATCAGGGACCAGAAAAGACAGTTCATAGTATACCACAACTACAAAGAAAACTTTTCAAAGGACTTTAAGCAAAGAATAGTGGGATTTACTATCACCATGACACAGACCATATTGTAGTAAATTTTCAGTAATTAGATGAGTTATGTATAGTCATGGAGAAAATATCCATATATTTATATACCATCCTTGCATGTGTATAAGATACTTAGTACTGCGTAAAATTATTGAGTGACCCGCCATGTCTTTATTGGCTAAATATATATTTACCAACAATGCTGGTAAATATTAACTGACATTTACTATCTCCAACATCATAAAAACTTGACTAAATGTCATTGTTATAAGTACTTACTAAATGCTAACAATGTAGGACCAATATTTACAGAGCACCTGCAATGTGTAAGACTGTGAGGTCCTTGAAGTAGAGGCCCTGACTATATTGTTTATTAGAGTTTAACAAAATGCCTAGTACAGAGTAGTTATGTTTCCTGTGTACATATTTTTAAATTAACATATTAAGCTATACAATTCTTGTTTTCAGTCCCCCTTTCCCCTAGAAAAACCTATAAAGTAGGTGCTTTTACTGACCTTGTTTTAAAGTAATTGAAATTGGAATCTAGAGAGGATTATTACTTTTCCAGAAACATGCAACTGATTAGTATCTTGGAGTATTGTTTTCAAGATGGTTTGAATACTTGAGGACATAGCTAGTCATTGGAAATTTTAGGAAAAGGGATGTTTTAAGAATTAAGTCTAGGAACAAGTCAATGAGCCTCTTTGACCTCAAGATTTTCTCTCTAGTTAGAGATCTTTCAAGTTAGATATGGGGATTGTTCTGTATTAGTCTCTTATTGCTGCTATAACAAATTACCACATACTTAGTGGCTTAAAACAACATGCATTTTTTAGGGTTCTGAAGATCAGAACAAAATGAGTTTTTCAGTAGGCTAACATGTAAGTGTTGACTGGGCCATGTTTCTTCTGGAGACTACAAGAGAATCTATTGCCTTTCCTTTTCTAGCTTCCAGAGGCCGTTCACCTTCTTTGGTTTGTGATCTCCCTGCCAGTTTCCAAAGTAGAGGTAGCCAGTGGAGTTCTCAGCTGGCATAAATGTGGCTCTAGCTTTCAGTCTCCCCTCTCTCTGACTCTTCCTCCCTCTTTCACTTGGAAGGGTTCTTCTAATTGCCTTGGGCCTCTCAGATAATCCAGAACAATCTCCTAACTAAAGAGTTTTAGCTTAATTGCAACTGAAAATATCCCTTTTGTTATGTGAAGTCACCTATTCACAGGCTCCAGGGATTAGAATGTGGACATCTGCTGGGGCTCATTATCCTATATACTACATGGTCCATACAGAGAATAAAAACAAGTTAGGAAAATACCTCAGAGGCTTTATTTGAATTCCTTAAAAGATAAGCCAATCAGCACTATCCAACTAAAGCAACAGAATATTTAGATTGTTCAGTGAGACATGTTTTGAGTAAAATCAAATGCTAATTAACTGAGTGCAATTTTGCCTGTATTTGGGATTCTGGGTTTCCGAGTAAGATATAAACTGCTGATGGAGGTTCACATTGTTGTGGATCTGAGGAAATCATTGTGGAAGAACCATTTCATGTATTTTATTTCATACACAAAAGTGTTCACACTTCAAAAAATGGAGAGAAAATAGAACTCCATTTTCCTTTTTGAAGAAGACACTTAAAGCTTTATGTAAATTTGTGGTTGGATCCTTATTGCAACTCAGGCCATCTTGATTTCTCTATATGAATCTTAGGGTGCATTACAACTAGACTGTAGTAATATCCATTTAATCACCTTGCAGGCAATATTTTAGTCCCTCAAGTCAGACTGTTCATCTGGTCAGTTTATTTTTCCTCAACATGACTTTCATTATACTTTTTCCTGTTCAAATGTGTCATTCAATTTCTGTTGTGTACAGGCTTATTCAGACTTGTATTGAGAATTTTCCTTAGGCTGTTCCCAGATGAATTTTTAAATTTTCATTACTCTCTTAAGGGAGATTTTGTTTTTCTTTACTTTACATTTTATTCTAAAAAGGCTAAGGAATCTTCATAGATCCCCTGGAGCATAAGACATGCTCCTGGAAAGATCTCTGGACTTTTTTCCCCAACTTCAGTTAGGATACCTCAGCTTTATCTGGTTTATGCATTGGGTTTCACTGCAAGGTTATTGTTAAAAATAAGTTTCCATAGGGCTGTTGGAGGAATTAATTATACTGGTTGTTCTCTATGAACTGTTTACTTGGTCAAATGATGCCCCTTACTGACAAGCAAATATCTCACACATTCAGGCTTTTTATATTTTTTTCTGTCCTTTCCTCCCATCCTAGATTATTATTCCCTATCCAGATCCTTCATCCTCAAGGACAAACTCTTCTGTGTGAGACTATCCCTGATCACTTCAGCACAGAGTGATCTCTCCTTCTGGAACACTAAGTGTGGCACTTCATCATATATTTATTGTCTGTTATATCCTTGATGCTCTGCACAAGGCATGATATGCAGTGGATATACAGTACATGGAGTGGATAGATAGCATGATGAAGGAAGGGAGATGGACAGAAAGAATAAGAGAAGGAAGAAATTTGAAACTGCTTGCATTATGTTAAGGTATCCCTAAACTTCCATTGTTTGATTTAACTTTTCAGATATAAATACAAATCTATCCAACTAGTTTACAGGAAAGAGAGATGACAGCAGGTTTAACATTTATCACATGCTCTATGATATGCTGGGTGCATTATGTGATTATCCTCTTCATTTAATCTTCATAGAAATGCTGTGAAGTTTCACCAAAGAGGAAATTGAAGCTGAAGAAGTTAAGCAACATTCCCCATGTCACACAGCACTAGCAGGGTTTGAATTCAAATCCCAATGTGTGTATGCAATACAGATTTCCTCAGGCTCCCGTGAAGCTAGCCACTGCTTTCTAAACGTCACAGAGTATCTGACAGGAAGAAAATATTATATTTTAGGAATAAATGAATGAGTTATGGAGTGCATTATTAAAGAAGGATGACATTAATGCCTTTTATTTTTTTTAAGATTTTATTTATTTATTTGACAGAGAGACAGTGAGAGAGGGAACACAAGCAGGGTCAGAAGGAGAGGGAGAAGCAGAGTCCCCACTGAGCAGGGAGCCTGATGATGCAGGGCTCCATTCCAGGACCCTGGGATCATGAACTGAGCCGAAGGCAGATGCTTAACGACTGAGCCACCCAGGTGCCTTTTAATAAACTACTATTCTTCTGTAGATCTACCACTGCCATTGCCATGCCATGGCTTTTAGGACCCCAACACTAGAGCCTTCTGGCCTATATGAGCCATAGATCCACAGTTAAGTTACTTAGGCTACTGTGCCTCAGTCTTTTCATTTACTCCAAGAGGAAAATGACTGCATTTACTTCATAAGGTTATTAGGAGGATTAAATGCATTTAGCCCAGTTCCTAGACCATAGCAAAAACATTTATTGAGCACGGACTACTCTGCCACTTCCACCAACATTTATTGGGTTTTTAATAAATGCCCAGTATTGTTCTTGCATTGTCATTACAAACCACCTAACAGCCCCATGAACCGGGCATTGTTACTGTTCTCCTTTATAGATGAGGAAACTGAAACTTGGAAATTGCTTGCCCAAGGTCACTCGACTAGTAAATGAAAGAGCAGGATTCAAGCCCAGGTCTGTCGAACTCCCGTGGTCTGAAAGACTGAGACTTCATGGAAAACATTGGCCTCTAGCTTGTCTGCTCTTGGGCTTTTGGTGTCATCTCCTCTGTCAATAGAACCTCTGCCAATATATGTTCAGTGTGGCAAGTTCCCTTTGTTATGTTTGTTATTGTCCTGGCTCATAGCTTATTTAACTATATCTAGTGTCCCTCTGACTCCTCAGCTTTGTTGTCAGATCGGAGGTTCTACCAAATTGGGAGGGCAGTTGAGTGTCACTGCCATACTTGATTCTCATTCTTTTGGTTTGTATCAACCTTTACACACACACACACACACACATACACAGACACACACACACACATAGCCTTTCTGCTTTGGGTTCCCTGAGAAAATTATCTGTTATCAATATAGAATGACATCAGTTAATGACAACACCATAGATTTCTCTAAGTATCCTCATGGAATGGGGTATTTTAGTCTAAAATAGTGCTCCCAGGAGAGTCTCATTTAATTTTCCCTAGTAAAAGCAATTTACTGTAAGCAATGTTAGTAAGGCCATGTGCCAAGCATGCTAATCTACTGCCTTGAAAATGCTTCAGCCTCCCATGGGCTGATCTCCACTACTCTCACACATTTGGGATCTTCTTAGGAAGCACCCAATGATGGGGTACAAAGCAAAATACCTGAATTAGGAGGCTGTACTTTCACAGAGCAGTGAAATCTCTTACCTTTCTTAATTATCTCTTTTATCAAAGGCAAACAGACATTCCCAGATTATTTTGCTGATTCTCAAGGCAAATGAGGGCAGCTATTATGTAGGTTTCCTACTATGTACTACTCAACATACATGTATTTAGTTTTTTTTTTTTTTAACAGACACATGACAAGGAGCTCAGAATATAAACAAATAAATGTTTTTAAGGAGATTGGAATCTAGTAATACCAGATAAATACTATGTGACTTGACATAAATTTTCTCATTTAATCCTCATAATAAACCTGAAAAAAAAAAACCAACAAATTATTATTTGATTTTTTTTGCACGTGAGCAATGAAAGGCTCAGAGATGTTTGGTATCTGGTATTTCAATTAAGGACTATTTTATTCCAAAATCCATGCATCTTATAGATTCTCACTGCCTTTGCCCAGTAGCCACTACAGGAAAACTCTGAGACCTTTTGTGTAACATAGTGCTAACCATAGCAGCTTTGGCATCAGACACATCTTAGTTCAAGTGCCAGCTCTGCAACCTATAAATTCTATGACCTTGGGTGTACCTTATGCATGCACTCACACACATACACATACACGTATATATGTATTACATATAAATCTACATTATAGGGTTGCCATGTGGATCAAATAAGATGCTGTATTAAGCCTGTTATAAACCAAGCACGTAGGAGATCCTTGTTAAATGGTATTTACCATTATATCATTATTAGTAAAGCAAACTTAGGTTGGGCTACCCTGGTTATACTAAGGAAAACACCGTGTGAAATGTAGCTCTCCTCTTCCACAGAAATAAGATAAAGAGATGGAATGAGCTGGTGGGTGAAATAGACTTTTGTCAGATAGGACATCTAGCATTAACATGAATGAGTCAGCTCTATCATTTCCTAAGTTCTTCTATCAGCACCACGCTCTAACCAACTGAGCTAACCGGCCACTCTTAGTTCTTCTAGTTTATTATTCATTTTATAGACTATATGTTCTTATCCTTCATGGTTAATTGATACTGCAACTGATTTTTGACTGTTCAGTGTCAAGCAATAAAATATTGAGGAAGTTCCATTAAAATGCTATGCTTTTTTAAAAATTTATTTAATTTATTTATTTTTGGGGCGAGAAAGGTTTTTCTTGTGCATGTGTTCCAATAAAACTTTATTTACAAGCTTAAGCAGTGTGCCAGATCTGGTCTGCAGAAGGTCATTTGCCAATTTCTTTTTCTTTTTTTTTAAATTTTATTTTATTATGTTAATCACCATACACTACATCATTAGTTTTTGATGTAGTGTTCCATGATTCATTGTTTGTGTATAATACAAAGTGCTCCATTCAATATGTGCCCTCTTTAATACCCATCACCAGGCTAATCCATCCCCCCACCCCCCTCCCCTCTAGAACCCTCAGTTTGTTTCTCAGAGTCCATAGTCTCTCATGGTTCGTCTCCCCCTCTGATTCCCCCCCTTCATTTTTCCCTTCCCACTATCTTTTCTCTCTCTCTTTTTTTAACACATAATGTATTATTTGTTTCAGAGGTACAGGTCTGTTATTCAACAGTCTTGCACAATTCACAGTGCTCACCATAGCACATACCCTCCCCAATGTCTATCACCCAGCCACCCCATCCCTCCCACCCCACCCCCCACTCCAGCAACCCTCAGTTTGTTTCCTGAGATTAAGAATTCCTCATATCAGTGAGATCATATGATACATGTCTTTCTCTGATTGACTTATTTCATTTAGTGTAATACCCTCATTGCAAATGGCAAGATTTTGTTTTTTGTTTTTTGTTTTTTGTTTTGATGGCTGCATAATTCCATTGTATATATATACCACATCTTCATTATCCATTCATCTGTTGATGGGCATCTTGACTCTTTCCATAGTTTGGCTATTGTGGACATTGCTGCTATAAACACTGGGGTGTACCTACCCCTTCAGATCACTACATTTGTATCTTTGGGGTAAATACCCGGTAGTGCAAATGCTGGGTTGTATGGTAGCTCTATTTTCAATTTTTGAGGAACCTCCATACTGTTTTCCAGAGTGGATGCACCAGCTTGCATTCCCACCAACAGTGTAGGACGGTTCCACTTTCTCCGCAAACTCGCCAACATCTGTCGTTTCCTGACTTATTGATTTGAGCCATTCTGACTGGTGTGAGGTGGTATCTCATTGAGGTTTTGATTTGGATTTCCCTGATGCCGAGTGATATTGAGCACATTTCCATGTGTCTGTTGGCCATTTGGATGTCTTCTTTGGAAAAATGTCTGTTCATGTCTTCTGCCCATTTCTTGACTGGATTATTTATTCTTTGGGTGTTGAGTTTGATAAGTTCTTTATAGATTTTGGATACTAGCCCTTTATCTGATACGTCATTTGCAAATATCTTCTCCCATTCTGTCGGTTGTCTTTTGGTTTTGTTGACTCTTTCCTTTGCTGTGCAAAAGCTTTTTATCTTGATGAAGTCCCAAGAGTTCATTTTTGCCCTTGCTTCCCTTGCCCTTGGCAATGTTTCTAGGAAGAAATTGCTGCAGCTGAGGTTGAAGAGGTTGCTGCCTGTGTTCTCCTTTAGGATTTTGATGGCCTCCTGTCTCACATTGAGGTCTTTCATCCATTTTGAGTCTATTTTTGTGTGTGGTGTAAGGAAATGGTCCAGTTTTATTCTTCTGCATGTGGCTGTCCAATTTTCCCAACACCATTTGTTGAAGAGACTGTCTTTTTTCCACTGGACAGTCTTTCCTGCTTTGTCGAAGATTAGTTGACCATAGAGTTGAGGGTCCATTTCTGGGCTCTCTATTCTGTTCCACTGATCCATGTGTCTCTTTTTGTGCCAGTACCATGCTGTCTTGATGATTACAGCTTTGTAATCAGCTTGAAGTCAGCAATTGTGATGCCACCAGCTTTGCTTTTCTTTTTCAACATTCCTCTGGCTATTCGGGGTCTTTTCTGATTCCATACAAATTTTAGGATTATTTATTTCTTTGAAAAAAGTGGATGGTATTTTGATAGGGATTACATTAAATGTGTAGATTGCTCTAGGTAGCATTGACATCTTCACAATATTTGTTCTTCCAATCCATGAGCATGGAACGTTTTTCCATTTCTTTGTGTCTTCCTCAATTTCTTTCATGAGTATTTTATAGTTTTCTGAGTACAGATTCTTTGCCTCTTTGGTTAGATTTATTTCTAGGTTTCTTATGGTTTTGGGTGCAATTGTAAATGGGATGGACTCCTTAATTTCTCTTTCTTCTGTCTTCTTGTTGGTGTATTGGAATGCCACTGATTTCTGTGCCTTGATTTTGTATCCTGCCACTTGACTGAATTCCTCTATGAGTTCTAGCAGTTTTGGGGTGGAGTCTTTGGGGTTTTCCACATAAAGTATCATATCATCTGCAAAGAGTGAGAGTTTGACTTCTTCTTTGCCAGTTTGGATGCCTTTGATTTCTTTTTGTTGTCTGATTGCTGTGGCTAGGACTTCTAGTACTATGTTGAATGCAGTGGTGATAGTGGACATCCCTGCCATGTTCCTGACCTTAGAGGGAAAGCTTTCAGTTTTTCTCCATTGAGAATGATATTCACTGTGGGTTTTTCATAGATGACTTTTATGATATTGAGGTATTTACCTTCTATCCCTACACTGTGAAGAGTTTTATCAAGAAAGGATGCTGTACTTTATCAAATGCTTTTTCTGCACCTGTTGAGAGGATCATATGGTTCTTGTTCCTTTATTAATGTATTGTATAACATTGATTGATTTGTGAATGTTGAACCAACCTTGCAGCCCAGAAATAAATCCCACTTGGTTGTGGTGAATAATCTTTTGATGTACTGTAGGATCCTATTGGCTAGTATTTTGGTGAGAATTTTTGTGTCCATGTTCATCAGGGATATTGGTCTGTAATTCTCCTTTTGATGGGGTCTTTGATTTTGGGATCAAGGTAATGCTGTCCTCATAATATGAATTTGGAAGTTTTCCTTCCATTTCTATATTTTGGAACAGTTTCAGAAGAATAGGTATTATTTCTTCTTGAAATGTTTGGTAGAATTCCCCTGGGAAGCTATCTGGCCCTGGGCTTTTGTTTGTTGGGAGATTTTTGATTACTGCTTCAATTTCCTTAGTCGTTATAGGTCTGTTCAGGTTTTCTATTTCTTCCTGGTTCAGTTTGGTAGTTGATACATCTCTAGGAATGCATCCATTTCTTCCAGGTTATCTAATTTGCTGGCATAGAATTGCTTATAATATGTTCTTATAATTGTTTGTATTTCTTTGGTGTTGGTTGTGATCTCTCCTCTTTCATTCATGATTTTATTTATTTGGGTCCCTTCTCTTTCCTTTTTGATAAGTCTGGCCAGGGGTTTATCAATCTTGTTAATTCTTTCAAAGGACCAGCTCCTAGTTTTGTTGATCTGTTGTACTGTTCTTTTGGTTTCTATTTCATTGATTTCTGCTCTGATCTTTATTATTTCTCTTCTCCTGCTGGGTTTAGGCTTTATTTGCTGTTCTTTCTCCAGCTCCTTTAGGTGTAGGGTTAGATTGTGTATTTGAGACCTTTCTTTTTTCTTGAGAAAGGCTTGTATCGCTATATACTTTCCTTTTAGGACTGCCTTTGCTGCATCCCCAAGATTTTGAACAGTTGTGTTTTCATTTTCATTGGTTTCCATGCATTTTTTAAAATTCTTCTTTAATTTCCTGGTTGACCCATTCATTCTTTAGTAGGATGCTCTTTAGCCTCCATGTATTTGAGTTCTTTCAGACTTTCCTCGTGTGACTGAGTTCTAGTTTCAAAGCACTGTGGTCTGAAAATATGCACGGAATGATCCCAATCTTTTGGTTCCCGTTGAGACTTGATTTGTGACCTAGGATGCTGTGGATGTGTGCATATCTTCTATCACTTATAATATTAAACCTCCTAGATCATGACTTTGTCTATGACAAAACTCCTAAAGTCATTTTTGACTGAGCCCTTTCTGTCTCTGTTTTATGCATATAATGCCATTTAATCTTTGTTACTCATTATTCTTTATTTTCATTCTATACTCACTCCAAAGGTGATTTCATTCAGTCTGATAACTTTCAATGTCATGTATTTGCTGATGACTCTCCAGTTTAATTTCTAGCTCTGACCTCTCCCTTGAGCTCCATACTTGAACATCCAGTTGCATATTCGACATTCTACTAAATGTTTAATAGGCATCTTGATAGCAACATGTCCTAAGCAGAATTTCTGATACATCCTCAACAAACATACCTCCCTAATTTTCTTACACATTTTCCCTTTCTATAAAATTTCAAGCTCGACTTTTCAATGACTTGTTCAAGTAAAAAACCAGCATGTCATCCTGGATATTTCACATGCATCTCCAATCAGCAAGTTTCGTAAGCTTTATTTTCAAAACCTATGTGCACTCTGACCACTTCTCTTACTAGCACCCTCATCCAAAATTCTTACCATGACTGAAAACTTTCTTATTCATCAAGGGTTACTTCCTGGAACACTATTCCTGCCCTCTTCCCCATTCATGTTGCTTCAGCTACACTGGCCATTTCATGGTTTCCTGAGCACACCAACTTGTTTGTACCTCAGCAGCATGCTATTCTATTGTCTGGAACACTATTCCACTACATTGTCACATGGTTCACCCCCTCATTTCATTTATGTCTTTTTAAAATGTTACCGCTTCAGAATTCTCATCTGACTGAACTAGCTAGAATGTCCACCTCCTCTTCCCATTACCCATCTATGTGTAACCATTCTTTATCTTCACCTGAAATTATATACACATATACTTATATCTGTAAATACACATATCTATATGCTAATTTATTATATGAATTACATAGTATATTTCCTTAATATATTTTCCTTATAAAACTCTTTCCATTCAAGATTATGAACACCTCAAGATCTGGGAACATGTCACAGTCTGTACCTATTGCACAGATCAGCATATAATAATTACTCAATAAATGTTTGTCAAATTGATTTGAATCAATACAGTGCCCTTCACATTTATTACTCATTTGCTTGCATAGATTTTTAAATTGACAAAAAGATTAAATAGTCCATCTTCGCAGGCTCATACAAGGCTTAAAATAGTTAAAATAGAAATATAGGTTGAGTTCTCTGCTTTCAGTTAAATGCCAATCCTTGCTGGGATGATTCACTCTGGTAGCTTACATATGTAACAAACCTTTAAGGTAGAGATTGAGTAAATATTTTTATTGCCCACTTTGAGTTGAGGAAATTGAAATTCTGCAGTGATTGTAATATCATAAACTGTAAAAGCACAAATGAATACTAGAGATTAACTAAATCTACTTAGAGATAAATAAACTGCAACTGAGAAAAACTAACAGAATTCCCAAAGTTCTTACAGATTCCATGGACGAAAGCCAAAATGATGGAGTACTGGAAATGTTGGAATAAAAAAATTCTGTTTTCCTGATATATGTTTTTGGAGTTTGTCCATGAGTTTGTCTTGTCTTTTGTTCTTGGTTGGAAAGGGGGCGCTAGGCATAGGGAGACCCAGTAGTGAAAGTACTGTGGATCCCTGTGCATTCCTCAAGGCATCCATGCTGATATCAAAGAGCAAGTTTCAGTTAATAGCAGATTGTGGCAGCAATGACAATTACTTGGGTCCTGTTTCTCCCATACCTCTTCCAAGACACCAGTATTCATCGCAGTATTTAATTGCAGTGCAACTTGTAATGTACCTAAAATGATATGTGGGGTTAAAGAAACATTTTTTCCCAGATACACTGCTTATCTTATTTAACCCACTCTGACCACAAGAATCATATCTATAAAAAAGCCAGGTAGGGGCACCTGGGTGCCTCAGTCATTGAGTGTCTGCCTTCAGCTCAGGTCCTGATCCCAGGTTGTTGGGATCGAGCCCCATATTGGGCTCCCTGATCTACGGGAGGCCTGCTTCTCCCTCTCCTACTCCCACTGCTTGTGTTCCTTCTCTTGCTTTGTGTCTCTCTGTCAAATAAATAAATAAAATCTTTAAGAAAAAAAAAAAAGCCAGGTAGGGTATGTCCGTTCCATTGAGTTATTTATCTTTAACATTTTCTAAAAGAGATTTCAGGGTTTAAAACTTCAGGAAAACAACAGAAAGATTGAGACTGCATGAATCTACACTGTTGAATAAGTATATATATATATACTATGCTACATATGTTATATTAGCTTGATTAAGGCAACTTTGATGTTAAAGAGAGGAATACCACATTTTCATCGTTTCTAGTTAAGTAGTGGGTGAAATCTCTCAGCTGGGAATGGCTGAGGAAAGAGTCCTTATTTTGATAGAATCTGAATTTCTACTTAAGTTCTTCTCCATGTCCTATAACTAAGCACAGGGCAGTCCACACTGAGATTTTATTTCCTCATCACATCTTATGATTTTCAGGAGATTCTCATTATTCCTTATGTACTTAAAGTTCACTTTTAGCCTTGGAAATCTCTTTGTTACAAATTACAAAAATCCACTCAAAATGCTTAGCCACAGAACAGACTTGATTATAAGTATATAGGACTTTTCCCCAGAACCCTAGTTTAGGGAGTGAAATCAAGTCTGAGGGGGGCCTGAAGCTTGGGGCTGTAAAGCTCTCAAGAATCAAAGCATTTTGAAAGAATGGGTTCCCTTTCTAGACACAATTTCACCCCTGCTTTTTTTCAACATTCTCCTTTCTTTAGTTCCTGAGTTTACAGATCTAGCCCAAATTATGAGCTGAAACTGATAAGCAGCAATTAATCCTGATTCAAATAACCAAGACAAAGTGGATTGACCAATTTGGATGAGATAGCCACTTCTGCATGAATCGGCAAGGACTATGGAGAGAAGGTCATTAGGGCAAACAGGATGCAGGGTCCCATATCCTTTTGGTTGAGCAGGGGAAAATACCACAGATGAGAATTTGTGGGCTAGGCAGTCACTGCAAAAGGTACACACTGCCAGTACGCTTGTCATCTTTCAGTAGATTTGCAAGGAGCTTCACTTCCCTTTAATATATTAATCTTCAGTGCTCCATGTTACAGTTACTTTCTGGGGAAAGGCTTCACTCTTTGTATTCAATGCAGCTTCCTACCTTTCTCTTTGCTTTGAATGTTCAATGTTTCCTTATCAGTACACCTTTTTGTCCTTTATTGAGTAAACATTCCTTGGTTGTTCATGGCTAATATCTCTGTTACAGAAATAATGGACTTACTTCCAAAGATTACTTTTTTTCCTGCTTATAGGCAGATGGCAAGGACTGATGGAGAATAATCAAACATAGTGATTTTGTTTACTCTGTTTATTTTGTATCTTAAATGCAGACATAGTACTCTCCAGCAATCCTACTATACATGTCAATCATGTATATTTTCCCACTCACCAAACAACTATATGTGGCCTTATTGACTCTCCCCAAGTGTCCTCCATTTAAATAATTCTTTACCTTCTCCTGATAACTTCCCTCATAATTTACTGAGCTTATAAATCAATAGACATTTCCTCATCTTTCCACCATCAGATTTCCCAATGACTAGCATTTCTACTCATTCTTATGTTACAATGACTGGTATTGTTCTTGTTCCTAGACAAGGCTGACCCTTCCATTTGGACTCCTGAATCTATCCTTTCTTGCTCAAGGGCCTCACTCCTGCTTTATACACATACTCCTGAGCACCAATTTTTCCCTTTCCGTTGGTTAGTTACCCATATCATTACAAAAGCATTTCCAAATATTTCCTCTTTTAAAATGCATTCTGTGAACTCTACCAGACTTCCTCTTACCAGTACCCTATTTTTAAAATTTTCCTTTGTTGCAAGATTCTTAAAAGTGTGGTATATGGTGCGTGTTTCCATTTTACCATCTTGCATTCTTTTATCAACCCACTGTGATTGTTCTCTTATCCCTGCCACTCCACTGAGACCATTCTTCCCAAAGCTATCAATGACATCTATGTTACTAACCCAATAATTATTTCTCTGTCTTTATGTTAAACTTACATAAACACTAACCATGGCTAGTGATTCCACTACTTTTCAAAGTCTCTCCCCTTGCCTTCTGTGACAAAACATTCTCCTGGCTTTCTTCTACTTTGGTGGCCTTTTGTTCTTGACTCACTTTACTAACTGCTCCTCTTCTCAACTTTTGAATGTTGCATTGCCCAGTGGTTCAGTGATGGACCCTCTTTTCTTTTTTAACTACTCATTCTTCCTAGATGAACTCAGCCTTCTGTCTATAAATAGCATCTATTTGCCCTGCACCTTCAAATTCACCAGTTACAGCATGACCTATTCCCACAGTGCTACATCACTATATGTAACTACCTACTTATCATACTGCTTCAATATTTAATAGACATCTCAAATTTAAAAGTTATGAACTGGAATTCTTGGTTGATGCTTATCCTTACTCTACTCATCCTGTATTCTTTACCATTCAAGTAAACATTAAAATCACCCACTCAGTTGCTTATGTCAATAATCTTTAGCCTTACATTTCCCTCCTTTTACCTTATGAGATCCAGTACCATTTTTTTTTACTCTAATTCTGAATCAAATATTCACCCACTTCTGTCTCTCTCTGCTATTGCTGTTATCCAAATCATCATCCTATCCTGATTACTTATCTTGAATAAATAGTTGGCTTTCAATTTTTCCACTATAACCCTTTGTCTATATACCTTCTATGATAAGTCTTTTTAAAAACTTACAGATAATTTGACTCCTCTTGCTGAAAATAAAAGCCTCAATTTCAAATTTTAATCAAACCCCGTACTATTATTTATAGAATTCTCCATGACCAGGCCTCTGACCAATCTCAGAACTCATTTCATGCTAGTCTTACCCAAGTATATTGTAATCAAGAAAGATAAAACAATCACACACACATACTCAAATGGCTTCTTTCTATTTTCAACACATCAACCTTGGTCACATTTCAGGGTCTTAGTCAGTTCCAGCTTCTATAACAAAATTCCAGAGATTGGATAGCTTAAAATTTATCTCTCAGAGAACTGGAGGCTTGAAAAATAAAAATCAAGATGACAGCAGATATGGTGTCTGATGAGAGCCCACTTCCTGGTTTGTAGATAGCTGAATTCTTGCCATGTTCTCACATGATGGAAAGAAAGCCTGCTTTCTGACCTCTTATAAGGATACTAAACCTGTTCATGAGAGCCTGACCCCCATTATCTAATTACCTCCAATATAACATCACAAATATCCAAAAACCATTACAGTAGGGATTAGGGTTTCAACATATAAATATTGGGAGGACACAAATACTCAGGGTCTTTGCACTAGTTTCTCTGGAATGTCTGTTCCCTTTATACAGGCTTGTCTACCTTTCTTGACATTGAAATTCCAACATTACTGTTGCATTTTGGAAAAAAAAAAAAAGTTTCCTTTGACCATGCCATCCCTTTCTCCCATGTTGTCCTATTTTCATTCCCTGCAGAGCCCTTATCTTGAGACCGAAACAGTATCTGCTTTATGGTATGTTCTCAGTAAATATTAGTTGTTGCTGTTTTCCCACAACATTGCTGACATTTTGTAGGGCATGGGTTTATTTTGTATTTTGAAGAAATAAGAACAACATCTAATTTGATTTGAATTAGAGTAAATAAGACAATACAAAAGTGTGACTGAAAATAAAGCGAGAAAACTGAACCCTAAATTGAATATTTTCAGAGGCAGCATGTAATTAACCAAAATGGAAATCTGCTTTTGAGAAGATGGGGTGGGGATGAGAATTCATAATGATTGTGGTTCTTAGCATCCTGTTTTTACATGTTAGTGGAAAGAAAAATAATTTCATACTGGAATATTCTTTCTTTATTTTTTTTTAACTGGTCATGACCTTCCAGAGCTTTGTGGTATATTCTATGTGGGCAGATTGAAATCAGACTAGTACTTTGTCCTTTGATCTCATGTCTGTCCCTAATTGTAGCCCAGGCAGATGGACTTCGGGCACTCCGGTCATACTACTAAATGATCTGGGGAAAAAAACAGGTGAACTGTGGTTTTCCAAAGAATTATTCTTAATTTTATACAAAGTGTTCATGGATGTTTTATTCAGGAATTAAAAAAAAAATGTACAAGGTGGGAGACTTAGAGTGTTCCCATATCTACAGATTTAAATAACCAACTGGTAAATGTGCATCTGTCGAAGAGCCCTGTGTTGTTTATATTATGCAGAAACTGTTCACTCTTCTAACAGTGCTTCAGCTTTCCTGGGGGGAACTGCCCTGTTTTCCACTTTTAGGTTGTAGGTTTTCTGTGGAGTCTGGTAAATTGCCAGCTCCAGGAGTGGGTTTATGTCTTAGTCTGGCCACTGAGAATATCATATGCCCCTGGCTGAAGTGATTGATTCAGTGATAGGCAGATAATCAGAGTCAATAAAATGAATAAGACTTTTATTAGGATTGCTGGGAGAAAAGCACTCTTTTCTGTTTTTCCCAGCTTCATCTTGATAGACTGGGTGCCTGGATCTCTACACAGAGAGTGAGAGTTTAGCTGAATAGGCCCAGTGGACAGATAGAGACCAGGCTGTGTTATTCCCCTGTCCCTATTCCTCGCTCTTATTTGTGGGAACCTGTAAATTGCAATTAAGGAAAACAGATTTCATATACTGCTCATTTTTATGCTACAATGTAAGTTAACTTGTATTGACCTTTAATTTGTATTTATGGCTGTCTTTGTGGTGAGAAAATACTTATTAAATATAGGTATATGATTGAGAATTATCTTTTTATACTACTTAGTGGATCTCATGGCATTGGGACTTGAAGGGAATAACACAGAGGTTTAAAAACCAGGTCAGATCACTAAGTTGTACACCTGAAACTAAAGTAATATTGTGTGTCAACTCTACTCAAAAAACAAACAAAAACAACACAACACATGAAACATCTTATCATCCCACACTTTCAGTTCTGGTTGGGAAGATAGGATTGCTTACGTGATGCAGTCGAATGGGGGAAGCTGCTTTATACAGTTCTCAAAATGAGAAGGATCATTGAATTTGATGGTTCAGGAAAGTGAGAGATCAATATGGTTTGGGTATGCAGAGGATTCATGGAAGATTGGAGACTTGAATTAGATCTTAAAGCTTAGGTAGGCAGTGTGTAGTTGGAGATGATTCAAGACATTCTTTTTGGTGAGGAGCAAACACCAAAACCTTGGTGCCTTTGGAGAAAAATAACCCAATGTGATTGGAGCTGAGGATGTCCCTTAATAATAGAAACTATTCTTATTATAATGTGCCAAATTCAGTCATTTGAAGAATGTGGTTTTGTCCAATCTCAAAACAAACTTACATTGGAAGACTTTATTTCCAGTTTACAATCCAGAAAATTAGGTGGTTTTTTTTTTTTTTTTTTTTTTTTTTTTTTTTTTGCAGTTCTGTAACATGTCTAATTACCTAGTTGACAGGGTACAATGGTAAGTAAAAATGCATCTCATGTCTCAATGTGAGCTTGCACTTTTGAAGGTTGTGTAGGCTAAGTGGAGGCAGTTCACAGAAAGTTGAGTACTCCAGTGAAAATTCTCTGGAAAGGACTTTAAGAAGTTTTTTAGTTGCCCATACAGTGAGGGTTTTAAATTGAGTTAGGATTTTGGTGCAATTTGAAACAACATAAATAGCGAGACCTCTTCATCTAGTCCTTGATGTGACTCTGATCAAGGAAGTATTTTCTCGGTTGGAGGAAGGCTTTCTTTGCCTCTGTTTCATCCCAGTGTCCCTATCTTCATCCGTAGATCAGTTCTCCAGCTTGTTTCTGCAGGTTAGAGTGAAATTAGAATTGGAACAGGAAGGTTAAAGCCTGTTCTGCATTAGATGTATTTAAAGTCTATTTGTAAATTTTTCTAGCAGCTGCAAAGTGGCTTTTTAACGTGTCCAGTAATTGAAATGATTTTGTAATGCAAGTCTTGTCATACATCATTAAGATCATCTTCCTACCTCTAGGCCGATTTAGCGGTGGCTCAGACATTTGGAATGCCCTGCTGAATAATTCTAGTTTGTTTATAGCTATCAGATATGCAACATTAGGTTTGGTGATTCCAGAGTGACTGCTACATTCAGATGTTCAAAGTCTCACCAGCTTTAGAGTTATTTTGCAGAACCTGTCCGTCTTGGTGACCAGGGTGTGGGAATACCAGTCTCTTGTTATTTATTATGGGAGATAATCTTTTCCCTGGAGATGCATGTCTCTGTCTCTCACCATTAAATTTAGAAATGGAGATTTGCCCACAGTGCTGTCCGGTGTTGGCACCAGTGCCTTTGCCTCTAAAGCTCTCTTCTAATCTTTCTTTGAATTTTCTGGTTATTTCCATTATCTGCTGCTGCTGTCACAGCAGCAATTTTGCTCTTTTACATTCATAGTGGTACTGAGGAATCAGTAAGCTGCAAAGACAGTATTTCATTTTAGTTGATTTTTATTAAGAATACTCATTATATAAACCCTTATCAGTATAAACATACTAGAATTATTCTGCTGAGGCAGAATCCAGGGATATAGCAACCATGTTGTAAGCCAGGAGCACGCATCAAAATTCTCATTTAAAGAAGTCCAACGCTGGAGAGAATTGAGACAGGTGCTAGCCATAACAGGGAAATAGAAATGAAGCCAAAGCAAAGCGAGGGTTGAAGAGTAAGAGTAATTCAGGGCAATGCAAAAGCTAGACAGCCAACGTGGGTCAAACCCAGCACACATCAGATGCTTCCAGAGCAAAGAAACAACTCTGTTGGGCTGGTTCCTGATGCCACTGGATTTTATTTTCACTTTCTTTTTTTAAACCTGTTTCACATTCAGAAGCTTCTACTTCCAGAAATTCTTTAAGATGCCAAGTGATTTATACGACCCTTGATTGAAAACTGATGCATGGTGCTTTGCATATATTATCTTTAATCCTCATAAGAACCCTCAAGGTAAGTATTTTTACTTTAGTTTTGCTGATGAGGAATTTCTAACTCAGAGTGATTTAAAAAATATATCTGGGTTGTGTGGCAGAGCCTGGATTCAGAGCCAGGTGTGTTTGAATCCAGACCTGGTTTGGTTTTCTCTGAACTCCCTTACCTTGCTTTCCCTTTATTTAATGGGATACCAAGTCAGAATGTCCCCTCTCCTGTTGGAATCAAAATTATATATAGGCAAATTCAAAGGGATAAAAGGAAATGTAGAATTCAAATATTTTAATTTATTGTCTATTCAGATTAGCTCAGAGAAGTTAAGTAACTTTCCAAGGTAATCCATTCCAGTGTTGCTAAAACCATTCTGAAAGGTGGGTCTCTAGATTCCTAGGCCAGCATGATGCTCCTAGATCTTAGATCCTTTGGACTGTGCCACTGAGTGTTGAGGCTATGAGAATTTGGAGTTTTAGTCATTACATTCCCTCCCCTGTCTTTCCTGACAGCCTGTATGCTTTGTATCCAGAAATGTATTCACTGATCAAACACTTAGACCTCATTAAGGTTCAAGAGAGGTTGTCATCAAAATGAATATCCCTGGAGGGATAATTTCACATTAGAGAGGTCAGAGGTGAGTGCCTGGTGTCAGAATTGATCCATCATACATGAACAGGCAGCATGTGATTACATTTTTCTGTTGGTGTTGATGCTAGGTAATAATAAATTCCTTTAGCCTCAAGGGATTTGTTGCAACTTGAGTTCTGCCATGGAAAATTTCATCAGTTTAGTAGCAATGAAGTACTACTCTGAAAGAGGTGTGCAAATGATTTCTGATACCGAGAAAACAACCTACAGATCTAGTCATTTGCATGGAAATTAGATGAAGCCCTGGAGCTTGGGACCTGCTTTTGTTTTTCATTGAGAAAAAGAAACACTTATATGATACCAGATACCAAATAACATTTTCATTGAATCAGTTGTAATTTTAAAACTGATAAGAACAATAAAAGTAATATAATTCTCTGTTCTCCTGGCTAAAATTATTCTATCCACCAAACTACTACCTAAATAATCTCTCTAAAACAGTAGTTCTCAAAGTGTGGTTCCTGGATCACCAGCATTGGGTGCTTTAGCATCACCTGTGAACTTGTTGCAAATGAAATTCTCAAGATTTTTTTTTTAAGATTTTTATTTATTTATTTATTTATTTATTTATTTATTTATTTATTTATTTATCTGAGAGAGAGAATGGGAGACAGAGAGCATGAGAGGGGGAGGATCAGAGGGAGAAGCAGACTCCCTGCCAAGCAGGGAGCCCGATGCGGGACTCGATCCCGGGACTCCAGGATCATGACCTGAGCCGAAGGCAGTTGCTTAACCAACTGAGCCACCCAGGCGCCCTCAAGATGTTTCTTAAACACGATGAGCCATCATGTAAAAACTGGATTTATGTTGCTACAAGCCAAGGAGCTACCAGAGGCTAGGAGAGAGGCCTGGATCAGATCCTTCCCTAGCAGCTTCAGATGGAGCATAGCCCTGCCAACATCTTGATTTTTGGACTCCTAACCTTCAGAATTGTGACACAGTAAATTTATGTTGTTTATACCACCCAGTTTGTGAAACCTTGTTATGACAGATTAGGGAAACACATGCAAAGGTCAAGTGCTTATTCCTTCTAATGGCACGTAAGGTTTCCATCAGTACTGTTCAACACTGCCTGCATACCGGAATCATTTAGTTGGTGTATCATTTAGGCTCTCGGGACACATGGCATGCTCTATGGGAATAACTGAAGAGAATTTAATACAGTTATACTTACAGAGGTGTGGGCAAGATTATGAGAACCACTAAATGATGGTGAAGCCTCTAGCAGTATCAGCAGCAAGATGTTGTCAGGAGCTCCCTTGAGCTGGGAGAGGGAGAGCTGAACTGCCAAGTGTTGGAGTAGCCAATTAAAGCAACAAGCCAAAAATGAGAGTTAAGCCTTCAGTCAGTGACTGAGGTGATAAAACAAGCAAGAATCTAAAACCAGAGAAAGTCTAGATTCTCAGTGTTCCATTGTTTCCGGGATGGCATATCAGTCAAGAGTCAAATGGATTAGCCCAGATGTGGGGGTCATCTCAATGTTAAGGGAGCCCTAAACAAAAGCCTGTGGTAGCTTAATGGGCCTTTGAGTTGGCGAGTTGTGGGGAGAGAGTGGGTAAGGGGGAGGGACTAGGAATGAAAAGTGTTGGTATTGAGATAGGGTGGGCAAACGTCTCAAGTTTTCCCTGTCCTCCCCCAATAAAGAGGTCTCAGTGGAGGCACCTGAAGAAGACCTCTGCCTAAGGCCTCAGATAAAGAGACCTGGGAATGATGTCACAAAGTATAGAAATGTAAATGTATTAAGAATGTGTCTGGCCAGAAAGGCCTGAGCCCTTGCCTTCAGGGAGTGGAATGTATTAGTTGTGCACCAATTCAAGTGTGGGTAGGGCAACCTTTCCCCATGAGATCCATCCAGGTAAAGCACTTGTAATTGTGGTCAGGCCTGACAATTCACACATGTCTTTTTGCCAGGAGCCAGACTTCTCAGATACCATTATTACACCAGATTAAAAGAGGCAAAAGAAGGGAAGAGTGCAATTTGAGCCCAGTGAAAGTCATTGTCTTGGTCACTGAAGGAAACACTACCACACTCAGAATCACAGTCAGTCAGTCAGGGGGACAGCATGGTGGAAGGAACAAATCCTCCAATATCCTTCCCTTTCTCCAGACTCCTTCTATTCCCAAATCCATTGGGGGTGCAGCAGGTAAGGGGATTGGGTAAGGCAGTTCTTAGCTGTCAGCCTCCCACAGTACAAATCCAAGTATGGCCAGGAGTGGGGAAGCAAATGAAGCATAATCAGCACTCTGAGCTTTGAAAGATTACCAGAGCTTGGGCTCCATTTGTAGAGATTCTGATTTAATTGGTTAGAAGTAGGCTTTAGACATTTGTGTATGTTAAATTTTGTAATGAAATCTAACCTTCACAAAAAGTTCACAAATTATAAGTGAAAGGCTTAATGAGTTATCATGAAATAAACATACCCATATAACCACCACAAAGATCAAGAGAGAGAACACTGTTGCATTCTAGAAGCCACTCCCAATCATCCTTTCTAGCTTCTCCCCAAAGGCAAACACCATCCTGATTTTGGGCACCACAGATTAGTTTACTTTTTTTTTTTTTAACTTTATATACATAGAATCATAGAGTTTACGTTCTTTTGTGTCTTCCTTTCACTCAAATAGAATCCATCACATCTAAGTGTCTATCCCACCTACGATGTCAATACTTACCAATGATAGAGTTTTCTTGACTCTTTGAAGGGACGAGTCATTTCATGTTTGAGATCTTAACATTAAACAGTTTCCATTTTGCAATTTTCCAGCAGTTACATAGCAACTTGTCTAAAAGCAATAAATAGGCATATTTTGGCAGAGTTGATTTTCTTACTCTTTTAAGCCAAATATAGTGTATATCAGAGATTCAAGGAAGTCTAAGCTGATGTTCCTAAGATGACATGGGTTGGAATGATGCATGAAAAATAACCCACTCTGTCAGGCAATATAGCACGTGTGTGATTACAGAGGCACTACACATGTTTGAAAAGACATTATTTGTGGGAGAGAAGTAGGATTTCTGAGTAGAGGTTCCAAGGAATTCTCTGTTTAATGTTATGGGACGAGTTGCTTAAGTGAGTTGAATAAAGGTGTGGGGTTAATGATTACTAGTTAATGACTTTAGCAGATTGAAATGAAGTAATGTGATTTTTGAGGGAAACAAAATGTCACATAAATACAGAACTGGGATCATAAGTTGTAGTCCTACAAGGTAAATATTTAGACCATGACAGATTCTAGAATCCACTTGTTTATTTTAAAAATGTAGCAAGGGATACAGAAGGTCTATTATAAGGAAAGATGGCTCATTGCCACACACATACACTGAGTGTGAAGGATGGAAATATGATGTGTAACTCAAGTCTTACATAATTTCAAGTGAACAGTCATTTCAAGTTTTAAATTTAAATGAGGCTTAGTTGACTCTCTTTACCAAGTCAGTGTTGTGTAACTAGGTCCTTAGGTCCTGCTCAGTGGCTAAAATCCAGTTAGTCTCTTTTTGCAGATAGCAAATATATTTAGAACTTAGCTTGAAAAGAATGATGTATGACATGGGGCTTTTCTTTGCAGACTCCTACTTTTGGAAGAGGAAAGCTTGTGAAATAAGATCTGCTCTGTCTAGAGAATTCTGCCTCTAGCCCTGCAGTGGCATCAAGATTGGATGGACACTGGCAATTCCTTCCTAGTAGAGGTCTTTAATGTAGTAAAGGATCACCAGTTCCTTTCTGTAAGTGGTTGTTCATAAGCTATCTTGTTCTAATTACACAAAGTCATGCTGATGAAGTGAATTCCCAACTGATGCTCAAACTAGAAAACTAATTCAGCTAGTACTTTGGGGACAGTGGATCTTGAGAGCCTTGCTTTGAATTATGCAATTTGCTACAAATCTTTCTTAAAGGAACTCTTTTTTCTTTCCCTTTTTTCCCCTAGAAATTATTCTTATTTTGCCATATGATTGCAACATAAAACTTTTTCTGACTTTTAAAATCGTTTTCAGTTTCATTATTCTGGGCAAAACTCCTAATTCTGTAGCTTATGTGACATTCACCATTCTCTTACCATAGAAAACATTTCAACTCTGACAACAACAAAATAATCTCTAATAACTGAAATGGTTCTAAGGGGCTTTGAAGGGAGGCACACTCTCACACATCTTCCTCAGACACTAAGTCAATGTCCTTGTCTGCCAACCATGTCACTCACATTGAGGACTGGGTAAGTAAGGTTTGAAGAGATTTAGATTTGTATGAGGGGAGGTAAATCTACCAATTCAAGAGTTGTTTCAAGTATGCACAATGTGAGTGACTGTACTGACTTTCAATGAACAGTTCCCTCTGTCAAAGAAAGGATGAGATGCTAAGGTCTCCTATGTCCAGTACAGTAAGATATAATTTCCAAAATATTTAAGATGATTGTTCTACACAGTATGATTTTTAGTAGGGGGGTATGAAGATGATAGAACAATTTTCCCCAGATACTCAACTTTGGCCCATTGTAATTTGATGTTGCTTTCACTGGTCTGTAGCGAAGTGAGAATGTTGTCAATTCTTAGTGCTATTGCCATTAACTTTAGATAGCTCTTTAGTATTTCCCTTTCTTACTTTTTGATTTTAAAATTATTTCTTTTATGGCATGTCATGATGGTACTTGTTCAGGATTATGATTGTTTCTATTTTTTTGTTTGTTTTATTAACACTCTTACCTGAAAACTTTTTATTTTTATTTTATTTTTTTAAGATTTTATTTATTTATTTGACAGAGAGAGACACAGCGAGAGATGGAACACAAGCAGAGGGAGTGGGAGAGGGAGAAGCAGGCTTCCCACTGTGCAGGGAGCCTGATGCGGGGCTCGATCCAAGATCCTGGGATCCTGACCTGAGCCTAAGTCAGACGCTTAATGACTGAGCCACCCAGGCGCCCCACCTGAAAACTTTTTAAAAACAAATGCCTTTATGTTTGATGCCATTCAAAAAAAGTCTATAAATGACTAAAGACCAAAGACTGCTATTTTACAGGATGCTGTTCTAGATTATCAGAACTATAAAAATGGATGGAGAATTCCTTATTTCTACTCTGTAGACTGTAATCTGCAAGGATACTGTAGGACAAAGTGTTGGTGGACTATACTTCCAAGTCACATTCTGAATTGACAATTTACGTAGTGTAGCGTGTCACTCTTCTGTTGGTCAGTGGTCCCCTGGAGGGAAGGATTTCCAGGAATATCTCCTCTAGTTTCACACTTGTACTCATCCTCAACTAGATTATACGGGGAGGAGCTGCTAGGAATTGGTCTGAGCTTTGCATGGCTGTGATTATTGTACCCAGGTATAGCTGGCTCTCTCAGGCTCTGTAGTCCCTGTGGCTTGAGTGCTAGGAGGATTCAGTCCAGATGTGGATTTGACTTCCATAACCTCGTCTTTCTCTTTCTGTGGTTATCTGCCCAAGGGTTAAGCTGGAGTTCAGCCAATATCTGAGATTCTCGTTTTAGTTCAATGGGGAAAGGAGACCTCTTATGAAGGATTGGAGCTGTACTTAGAATTTGGGCATCATAACACATTACTATTATACTTTGTGATACCACTGTTCACTGTTTATATAGCTGCCTTGAGAAAATTGGGGTAGAGATGCATTCTGGACTTGGGCTTGGGTATTTCTAGATTCTCTGGCTATGGTTTCACCTAATAGAAACTCAGGTAATATTAACAGTTAATACCCTGATACCATGAAAAATGTCAACTTTGTTCTTTTGTTCTAAGCCAAGATTTCTATAAAACTCAGAAGTTTCTGAGATTATTAATGGCTGGTTTTTGTGCTGATTTTCCCTTAGTAAGCCCTTTTCTTACTCCGTTAATCTGTTTATCCTTCCCTCAGATCACTGTTTACCTAATAGATTTGATTCTTATAGGATATATCATGCTTCATTCTAAAATTTTGTTGGAGACTTATACATCTCCTAAAAGACTGTAAATCTTTAGATTGAGGGCTGAATTCCATTTGTCTTTGGATCTCCAGCACTTATCACTGTGCCTGACATGTGGTAAACATTCACTGAAATTTATTGAATGAGGATAGGAAGAAATAAATGAGTAAATTAATTAATTTCACCAAGTCTGATACTCATGCAGTTGTAATATTTACTTATATCAGCAGATATAATCACCATTGTTCCTAACATTCATTTCTTTCCAATCTTAGTCCTGTGAGCTAGCAATAGGAGCTTTCTTTTCCCACCCTTGTGGGTTCATAGACTGAGTTTCTTTGGCTTGAGATTCTCTGGGCTAGCCATAAAAGTGCCAGTCATATCCTTTGAGTGAGGCTTTCACCAATCCTGTCTCTTGTCCTTATGATGCCCATATATGACTTTTTGGTTTTTGCATGACAGAGCAGCATGACACATATTGACCCAAATAAATGAACACCCTCATCTGATCTGATGTTATTTGGTAATGACAGCAAGTTCTTATGCCAGCACATAGGTTTTATTGACATTACCCAGGAACCCAGAATTTCAGTGTGTTTTCATTTCTATAATAAGCATTGCTGACAATAAAGTTTTATTTTTCTTTCCCCCCCCCAGCATGTCTGTTTGCCTTATAAAGGCATTCTTTATATGTTTAGTCCCATGTGGATCATTTTTCAAAAACAAAGCCTCAGTATACAGAGAGACTGATTTCTCTTTTTAGCGTCTATAAATAGCTATAGTACACTTTTTAAATGTACTGAAACTAAGGGGAAAAAATCTGGAACTGGTTACCTTTTTATCATCAATAACTATAGCTTTACTCATGCAGAATAGGATGCAGTAGGTCTTTAGATTTCTGATAATTTGTTTTGTTTCTGCTATATTTGCTAGTGCTACAAATTATTGAAGTGCAAATAATTGCTTGAGACAATCAGCCCTGGTGTGTGTGTGTGTGTGTTTTAAATGAATCAGCCCTTTATATTTATCTTCCTATAAACTTATTGTGTTGCTCCTGTAAGCCATATGTGAACTACTTAAAGTTACCCTTCTGTGACCTATTTTCTTTGCATAGAAAATGAAGATTTCAACTAAAATTTTCTCTAATCCCAATACACTATGAATTTATGAACATTTATTATGTTTTTCTTCTAGGATTCCATCTAGTTAATTTAAGATCCTGATTCTTTTAGGTATTGTAGTCATGATAGTCTCAGGCTTATGTCACTGAAATTTGATAAATAGGGTCTCCAACAACTTCAGCAGTGTCACTGACCAAAATATTCATTGAGGTAAGCCTGGTAGGGAATCACTTCATTAGGTGCTACCCTTTAAACATGGAACTTTAATTAGTTGTGAATCTACTAAATTTTCCTTGTTTCAAACCCACTTTTATATACTACATATAGATATCAAGTAAAGATTTTCAAATGCTTTACTGCAACCCAGCTATCCCATGTGTATATTGTCTAACTTAACTATCTCTCAACTCTACAAAAAATGGAATGTGATTAGTATGATATTGCTCATTTTCAAATACTCATGTATTTAACAAACCCATTTCTGTCTCCCAGTGCTCACCCACCACTCAGTTATAACATCTTTCTTGAAGTTTTCCTGGAAATTACATAAAGCTTGCCTTAGAAATTTGAAACTCTGCCTGTTTCCTTCTGAGTCTTGCAAAGACATCAGCTCATCTCCAGTTTCTTTGCATCATTCCCATTCTTTCTGATTCTTCCAAGAACCTGGTTCTAGATCAGATAACTCATATCCTTCAGCATCCCAGGATGTGGTCCTTCTAAAGCTTAGCCTGGAAGTTTTATAATCTTGTTCATTCTCCTCACCCATTTTAGACCTCCCCTAACCATTTACCACAATTACTTGCATATAATTTTCTTCATCAGAGAAGGCAGAAAATGTAGGTGTTGAATAGCGCAAGTGTATCTTTGTCAATCACCAGCATTAAAACAATTCAAAATTTTTTCTCAGTTCTTAGTACTTTTTACAAAGTAGTTTTGGTTTTGCTGACAATGATCATCATGGTTTGTTATGATATCCTTTTTTAATATTGTCTCTGTATTTCCTCACTCATTTGATCTTTCCAAAGGTTTTGTTACATAACCACTCTGGTTTCCTTTTTCTATCTCGCTGAGGTACTTTACAATTACATGGTCAGAATTACATGTTTTCTTTTTTTTTTAATTGAAGTATAATTGGCATACATTGTATTAATTTCAGGTGTATACAACATAGTGATTCAAAAACTCCATACAGTATGCTATGCCCACCACAATTTGAGCTGCCACGTGTCACCGTAGAATGCTATTATACCATCAACTGCATTTCCTATGCTGTCACCTTTTATACCTGTGACTTGGAATTATGTTTCTTAGAACCTCACGATCTCCTCAAGCCATCATCTTTCCAGGCTGAAAAGCTGTGCGATCTCTCCTATAATGTGAATATAGAAAAAATTGGCTACTTAAAAATCCATGCTAGTCATTTGATAGCCAGGCTTCACAGCCACATATACTAGAACTGAACAAGGAAAACTATTAATTTTATTCACAGGTAACTATTATTTCAATGTCCATTGAGAAATTGTGTCCCTTTTATTTCACTAATCAATATTCCTTTTTAAGCCAAAGTATGGTTCCCTCCATCGAAATCTCTCAACCTCAACATTATTGAATTTTAGGCTAGATAAGTCTTTGTTGTGAGGTGCCACTCTGTGCATTGCATGCTATTTTGCAGTATCCTGGTTTCTGTCCCCCAGATGCTAGTAGCACCTTCCTCCGGTTACAATGTCTCCAGACATTGTCACCATTATCCTGGTTGAGAACCACTGCTCTACTAGATTGCTTTGCTCTCTAGGAGATGGAATTTCCAGTCAAAGTCTTGCCATTTGTTTTACCATTTCTCAAGCACACTTCCCCTCTTTGACTAGAACATTATGTATCAGTAATTCATCATCCCTTTCCCCCCTCTGATTAAGTAGCTGTCATAAAATATTTTTTCCTCTCATCTTTTAAGTACCTCTTTCTTTTATTAGACTTCTGCCCGCAGGTAAATGGGTTTAATAGCAAATGTTTATAGTATTTAAATACAGACCTACTCTACCTCCCTTTGGGGCATAGTTGGGATTTTAAGTTGTTATGAAATAGAATTTACCTTTTAAAAATGATTTTTTTAATGAGTTAAACACTGACAACAGTACCAACAATATGAGCTTATAAAAAAGGTGAACTGAATGGTGAATACAGTGCTATGAAAGTTTGAGTAACATACACAACATTTGATATAATATGAGCAAGGTTAATAAAGAAGGACTTTGAATTTTAAAGGAATTGTAGGATCAAGTGGAGAGGAAGAGAGCACAGGAAAATCACAAATGGTTAAACTATTTGTGAGCAAAAGTTGCAAAACTCCACAAAGCAAAGTATTTGGAGGAAATATGCAAAGTTTGCTTACCAGTTCAGCTGAAGAAGTTTGAAGGGAAATGGTAAGCATGTTATTGGGTGGTAGATTGTTTTTAGCTGCTGTAACAAATTACTTCTAACTTACAGGTTTAAAATGACACAAATGACAGCAAATTTTGTGTTTACAATTTTGAAGGTTAAAAGTCCTCATTGGGCTAAAATAAAGCAATTGGCAGGTCCACATTTTTCCTTAGGGCTGTAGGGAGGAATCTGTTTTCTTGCCTATTCTAGCTTCTGGAGGTCTTGAATTCCTTGGCTGATGGCCCCCTTCCTTCGTTCTCAAAGCCAGCAACAGTAGATGAGGTCTTTCTTAGGCTGTCATTTCTCCAGTTCTCTAATTACAGCAAAGGTACTCTAATTTTAAAGACCCATGTGATTAGATTGGGCATACCCAGGTAATCCAGTAAAATCTTTTTATCCCAGGGTCTTTAATTTAATCATATCTACAAAGTCCCTTTTGCATATTAAATAACATATTTACAGCTTCTAGGATTATGATGAGGGAGGGCATATTTGGGGGAGGGGTATTATTCTGCCTACCAGATAAAATGCCTAAATGCAACAAACTTTGAATAATTGCTGAAAGGTAATGCCTCAAGTCTATAGAGAAGCAGGAGCCATTGAAGGGGAATTAAGTTTCATAAACTCAGGCTCATCATTGCACATATGAAGGTATCACTTCAGTAGGTTTCAAGTTTATTTCCATTTCTCCTTTTGTTCTAACATGTCTTGTTATTCGTTTGATCCTTCCATACTTATGCTATCAGTTACAATGCAACCCGGATCCTATGAATGCCAAAGTATACAGTGGAAGTTCTGGCATCCTCCTTGTCTATGTGCTGTGAATCAAAGTGGAAGGCAAATAAACTAGGGCTGGAATACTGAAGGGCTTGCCTGGAACCAAGTATTAGCTCCAAGTCACAAGGAACTTGTAGCCAAGGAATAAAACAGATCAGATGAAATATTCCTCCAGAAAAGTGATGATGACTGACCAGAGGTTAAGGTTCTGAAATGGGTTGTCTTAGTCCTTACAGGCTGCTGTAACAGATTACCATAGACTGGGTGGCTTATTAAACAACAGAAATGAGGTTTTTCACAGTTCTGGAGGCTGGGAAGTCAAAGATTAAGGTGCCAGCAGATTTGGTGTCTGGTGAGTGCCCACTTCCTAGTTTGTAGACAGACATCTTTTGTGCTGTGTCCTCACACAGAGGAAGGGGTGAGGGAGCATTCTGGGATCTCTTTTATAAATGCACTAATTAATCTGATTCATAACAGCTATACCCTCATGACCTAAGCACTTCCAAAGACCATACCTCCAAATAATATTACATTGAAGATTAGGTTTTAACATAGGAATTTGGGGGTGACAAAATAGTCTATAGCATGGATAAATAAAGGAGAGAAATCACAACCTACAATAAATAGCAAGAGTTTAAAAAGGAGGCAAAGTCTGCATCAGCCAGAAATCCTCTCATTATTCTTACATTAAGAGCCAATAATTTAGTATTCTTTTTTTTTTTAAATTTATTTGACAGAGAGAGAGCAAGAGAAAGCACAAGCAGGGGGAGCAGCAGAGGGAGATGGAGAAGCAGGCTCTCCATTACACAGGGAACCCGACGTGGGGCTTGATCCCAGGACCCTGAAGGCAGATGCTTAACTGAGTGACCCAGATGCCCCCAATAATTTAGTTTTCTAAATTAAGTTAACCTAGGGCTCACACTTTCATGATTAGCGTTTCTCCCAAAGACCTGTAAGACCTGGCAGTCTGCTGATAGAATCATGGAGTATTGGTTATAAAATGTACTTAATGATCAGCAGTTTCCAAACCTGCATTATAATATCCCAGGGGAAAATTAAAAAAAAACAAAAAACAAAAACAAACCTGCTGTCTCAGAATTTCCAGGGAAGGTATTGATGAGTCTGTATATTTAAATAAGCTTCCCAAACAATGTCTTCATTTTCTATTTTATTATTCTTTAAAGATTTATTTATTTATCTGAGAGAGAGTGCTAGTGAGGGGAGGGGCAGAGGGAGAGGGAGAGAATCTTAAGCAGACTCCTTACTGAGCACAGAGCCCAACTCAGGGTTGGATCCCAGGACTATGAGATCATGACCTGAGCTGAAACCAAGAGTCTCACACTTAATGGATGGAGCCACCCAGGTGCTCCATCCCCAAACAATGTCTTTAAAGATCAGTGGGCTGACTATGGAAATGACAGACATGTATCCTCATTTCGTAGAGTGATACTGGTTTTTAAAGGAGTTAAAATAGTTTTTCTAAGTCATATTTAATAGAGTAGATGTTATCAGCCTAGTATCTGCAGTACAGTCACTGTGTCATGACAGTTTAGAGTCTAGGAAGACCTGTAGCATGTATCTTCTGACCAATGAAAGTTTTATGCGCAAAACTTCTTCTTTGCTCCAAACAATTTTTGACTTGGCTTTACAAGTAGCAAAAACTAAAACATGTCGCTCAAAGACTTGATGTTCTATTCCTGTGTAGATATATGCTTTCATTTGCTCGAAAGCATATATGGACAATTTCCTGCCGCCATCATAAGGAATGTGAAGGCACCTGATCTAAAACCCCTGGCCTCTTAGTTTCCTCCCTCTTTTTCCAAGTTCGTCTATTGTGTTTGAAATGTTTGGCATTCAGAACTTTCCTTAGGTCTGTAATACATTCTCTGAAATCATTCTGGAGGATGAGGATTTGATTAGGGTGATGCATTTGAATGTCAGAGGTCTTTCTACATCATCTGAAAGAAATAGGGAATGTTGACAGATGTGCTCAGAGAAAATGTGTACTAAAGCAAATCTTCAGAAATCCTTATAAACTACCTTAGTTATTGCATTTTTCACATTATATTTTTTCCTTCGGATTAAACAAATATTATAGATAATACGTAAGGGAATATAATATTTTAAACCAATCGAACTGAAGTTCTAATTGCATGTTTTGTTTAATTAATGTCTCCATCCTCTTCCCAACCCTCACTTCCCTAACTTTGCATGTAATGTCTAGAATGCTTCTTACCCCATTTTAATTTTGCATTTGAGGGCTGACTGGTAGTGGCAGAGTTCTTTGGGGGGCCATTGATTCACTTCAACAAATATTTATCCTGCCCCATGTGGAAAACAGAAATTGAGGTGGTCCCCATGATTCTCATTTCCTGGTAGTCATGCTATTACATGATTTCCTCCACTTGAATGTGGGAAAAACCTGTGACTTGCATCTAAATAATAGAACATAGCAAAAGTAATGGGATGTATATAATTATATCTCATAAAATGGTAGTGTCCGTCTTGCTAGAATCTTTCTCATCCTCACCGTGAGGAAGCAAGTGGCTATTTTGAGGAATCTTACATAATAAGGAATTGTGGGCAGCTTCTAGAAGTGAGTGTGGCTTCCAGCCAACAGCCAGCAAAAAACTGAAGCCCTCTTTCTGACATCTGCAAGGAGCTGAATTCTTCCAACAACATGAATGTTGCCTTACATACCGAAGGTGCAGTGGGTACTGGTAGTATGCTGCCAGTCCCTTCCTGAAGAATGGGTGCAGAAGGTATAAATAACTAGGTTCCCTCAAGGAGAATGATTGTTTCTATCATATGTAACATCAATCTATTGACCTTAATAGCACTGATTTAAAGATTGCTCTGGAGTCTGATAAAGATAGATTGAACATACCTCAATATTATTGGTGCAAAATGAGCTTTTCCCTTTTTTAATATTATCTACAGTACCCCAATACATGATATTTTAAAGAACAAGTTTATAACAGAGATAAATGCAGAGAATGATATACCTCTAATTGTTTAATTTTGTCATGGTCTTTTATTGTATGATTAGTTCTTTATACTCAGGGGAATATTTTTTTCAAGTGTTAACTTTTGAAATATTCTGATTAAAAAAATAAGGGAAAGGGGTGCCTGGAGTGGCTCACTCATTTGAGTGTCTGACTCTTGATTTTGGCTTGGGTCATGATTTCAGGATCATCATGAGATTGAGCCCTGAGTTGGGCTCCATGCTGGGCTTGGGATTCTCTCTCCCTCTCCCTCTGCCCCTACCCTGCTTGTGCTCACTCTCTTTCTAAAAAATAATAAAAAAAAATAAGGGATGTACATCAACATGATAAAGACTATAAATGGCAAGCCCACAGATAACATCATAGTCAATGGCAAAAATCTGAAAACTTTTCCTTTACGTTCAGTAAAAAGACAAATATTCCCACTCTCACAATTTCTATTCATCATAGTCCTGGAAATTCTAGCAAGAGCAATTAATCAAGAAAGTTAAATAAATAATCACAGACCTGTACCTCTGAAACAAATAATACATTATATGTTAAAAAAGAAGAAGAAGAAGAAGAAGAAGAAGAAGAAGAAGAAGAAGAAGAA
>NW_023270265.1:31495627-31500313 GCF_011800145.1 Mirounga leonina | reverse complement strand
AAGAAGAAGAAGAAGAAGAAGAAGAAGAAGAAGAAGAAGAAGAAGAAGAAGAAGAAGAAGAAAGCAGGAAGGGAAAAAGGAAGGGGGGGAAATTGGAGGGGGAGACAAACCACAAGAGACTATGGACTCTGAGAAACAGGGTTCTAGAGGGGAGGGGGTGGGAGGATGGGTTAGCCTGGTGATGGGTAATAAAGAGGGCACGTACTGAATGGAGCACTGGGTGTTATACACAAACAATGAATCATGGAACACTACATCAAAAACTAATGATGTAATGCATGGTGATTAACATAATAATAAAAATAAAATACAGGGGAACATTAAAGAAAATTAAGTAAAAGACATCTAAATCAGAAAAGTAAAATTGTCTCTGCAGATGACATCTTGTATATAAAAAAATCCTACAGACTCCACCAAAAAAAACCCTGTTAGAACTAATAAATAAACTTGCAGGACGCAAAGTCAATATACAAACATCAGTTGTATTTTTATAACTTAGAACAAACTATGCAAAAAAGATGCTAAGTACAATCCAATTTACAGTAGCATCAAAAAGAATAAAATACTTAGGCATAAACCTAACCAAGGAGGTGAAAGATTTGTATCCCAAAAACTATGAAAGAAATTGAAAAAGACAAAATAAATGGGAAGATATCCCATGTTCATGGATTGGGAGGATTCATATTGTTAAAATGTCAATATTACCAAAAGCGATCTAAAGATTCAATGCAATTGCTATCAAAATTCCAATGGCCTTTTTTCACAAAAATAGAAAAAAAAATCCTAGAATTTGTATGGAACTACAAAGACTCAGAATAGCCAAAGCAATGTTGAGTCAGAACAACAAATCTGGAGTCATCACACCTCCTGTTTGAAACTCTGTTACAAAGTTATGGTAATCAGTATGGTAGTAGCATAAAAAAAGACACATAGAGCAATAGAACAGAATAGGAAGCCCAAAAATAAAGCCATGTATATATAATCGATTAATTTATGACAAAGGAGCTATAATATATAATGCATAATTGTGTTTATATCTGGATCTATGATAGTTGTTTTTCTGATGCTAGATTAGCATAAAACTATTTCTTAGACAAATCAGCTTATAAATTTTGCCTTCCAAGTGCTTAGACAACAAATACGGTTCTTTTGGCTCTTCTCATGCTTGGTTTCCTCTGTTAACTCTTCTGGAGAGCTCAAGCCACAAGAAATGAGCAGAGTCAGAATACTGAAGGACTGATACTACAGCATACCATGGGGCAAGAGTAGTGTCTGCAATTGCAGTAAGATTGTCAAACGTTAATCATTTTTTATTTCTCTTACTGACTGCATAATACCATGAGGCTACCTGTCTCTTGGGTGAAGCGAGGGTGGGACTCCTTTCTGTTCTAATTAATTCTACAATTCTATTTATTTACAAAGCAGTGATCATTATGTCCACATTGATTTGTATTCTTTACATGTGTTTTTTTGTAACTTGCCTTAAAAAATTGTAATTGCATACAAGAAACATGTTTGTAATGTGATCCTTTCTTCAGTGGCTACTATCGATTGGAACATAAATGGACAGCTGACTGAGGGTTGGCATCCATTCTTAAGTTGGTTAATTACCTTTTGAGAATTTGGGCTAAGAATAGAGACCAGAGTCAGACAGTACTAAAGTGGGAGGAGGAGGGAGGAAGAAGAAGGAGGAGGAGGAGAAGAAAGATTTGCTGTCAGCATTAGTTCATAAGGGAAAAATGTTGTTAACATAAGTGGAAAGAACATCATCTCACAATAAAAGACACTTTAACATGAACACACTTGATATAATGGAAAACTCATGGCATTATTTAATTTTCTTTATTTCACAGTGATCTGTTGTTAAAAACTTCAACTCTTACAGGAGTAAGTTCTTCCTCACCTTTGATCTAAAATCGATAAGGGTTGATAGACTGTTACATATTTCAAAATCCAAGATACGGGTAATTGAAAGACCAATTCTTTTGTTCTTGCTTTGCCTTGACATAGATCAACTTATTCCAGTCACCAGTGCTGATTTCATACAGATGAATCATGTTGATTAGCAATTACATATGCCTTTGTAATAAACAATGGTCATATTGAGAATAAATAAATGCCATTTAGTTGATGGAAACAAACTTTCAAAACATGGGGCTCATGAGGAAAATTACCGTCATTTTTTAATTAAAAAATTATTTGGCAAGCTGAACTGGCAGTTAGGTCAGTATTGATGAGACTAAAGTGGAAAGTTCAATCACATTTGACTTTATCTTCTTGACTATCACTATACTTTAGATGTGACCCAGCTATATTGTAAGAAGATGCTCCTGGTAAAAGAAAAAAGGGTCTAGGCCAAGGAGAGTGAATAACTCTGTGTAACATCATCCATATACATCCTATGGCTTTTTATTAAATGTATTTTCTGCCATGAAAGTTATAAGCATGAGGATGCATACACTAAGTGAAAACTGTAGCCAATTATTATATATACCTCCCAAGACACTTAAATGATAATAGCTTACAAAAAGTTAAATCTATGCATCTATTAATGTTAAGTGAGTTCTCGCCCAGATTTTCTCTCCTCTTAGGGGTCAAATGTGGTGGAAGTGGAGATTTGACTGAACTGCCTTTAAAAAATTTTTAATCAAGTGTTATAACAGCAGGCAACAGATGGAGGGAAAGCCATTTGATATCACATCAGTAGCAATGTGCCCAGCACACGATATGAAGCACAGATGTTTATCTGAAATGGCCATGAAGTTGGAAACTGAAAACTTGGAAGGGAGCTATTGAGTTCCCAAACCTCTCCAATGCCATATTGTAAACAGGCAGGACAGCCTCCAAGGGGTAGCATTAATACCTGATTCTCTTACATTCTTCTAGTAATAGAGGATGCACAAAAGTACATGTGCTCAGCACTGAAACCCCAAGTCAGAGATGTCTTTTTCATATCTGAACAGTATTTCCAATTAATGTGTTTTCTGAGAAAATTTTCCCCAGTATCTCTTTTGAGTTTTATATTCAGTGTTTTATTATATCTCTTGTGCTTTAATATGATGAGAATCTAAACTAATTCTCACATGTTCTGTTCTTTCACTTCCTTAAAAAATGCATAGTATAAAACATTTAAGTATCAATTACCCTATGGGAATTATTTCCCCCCTGAATGATTGTGAGGTTCTGTTTGTTTGTTTTCCATGTGTTTGCTTTTATTGATGAGGTAGCATTTTTATTCCAACTTCTCAAGAGACCATTCTTCACTCAGCATAGAGCGAAAATATTTTAGCCGGCTATCACTTCACACCATGAGAGTGAATGAAATTGTCTGCTCAAAGTGGGATTTCTATTTTCTTTATGTAAACAGGCCCACTGATAACATTTGCAAGGCTTGGGGAAAGAGAACAAATAGAGAGTCCTTCCACTAATGCCCACATTTTCAATTCTCTTCCCTCATTCCAGGCTGTACTGTGGAGAGCCACGAGCATGTTTGTAGAGACCTCAGACTGTAAGTCCCAGTCCTGTCAGCCAGTGCCTTCTTGAAAAGAGCTACTTCTTGACTCACTCCTAGGATTTAAAGGTATGTATGTCATTAGCATTCTCTCCCTTTAGGAGTACAGACTGAGGAAAAGGACTGCATGCTGCAGGGAACAGGCTTGGTGCTGTTCAGGTGGCCAGTTCTGCCGACTTAAGTATCTAGAGGGCAGCATAAAACAGATATGTGGGCTCAAGTTGGGCTTATTTCATTGGGTCAATATCATTGACCAACATTCCCCCATCATTCCATTTATGTTATTTCCATTTGTGGGGTTGACATACTGTAGACAACCCCCCAGTGATCCACGCCCTTGTATAAACCGCTCTCCTTAAGTATGGATGGGATCTGTAGTTTAGGTAATTAGCAAAGGTAATTAGATGTCATTGGTTAAAAAAGATGATGGAATGTTTATCTAGGACTCCATCTTGGGAGGCTGGAGAGAGAGACTCTCCTGCTAGTCTTGAAGAGGCAAACTGCTGTGTTGTGAATTTCCTATGAGATGTGCACATGGCAAGGAACTGGTAAGCCCTTGGGAAGTCCTCAGTCCTACAACCATAAGGAACTAAATTTTGCCCAAACACAGGAACTTGGAATATGACTGTTAGCTCTACAAAAGATCACAGACTGGTTGACACCTCACTGTAGCCTTGTAATACCCTGAGCTGAAAATCCATTTACACTGAATCCAGATTCCTAACACTAAGAAAATGCATATGTGTTGTTTGAAGCTACTAGGGTTGTGATAACTTGTTAAACAGCATAAGGAAACTAGTCTACCAGTTCTTTGGAATTTGGACATTTGTTCCTTCCTGTCTTTGTCATACTTAGTCTTTCCCACAGCTATTAAAAGTAATTACTCTTCTTGTGCATAGATCCTTGTTTTGTTGGCACTGGATTGCAGCCTTTAGGAATGCCAAGTTCATTGTATTATCTGAGTGAAGTACTTTTTAAAAAATTACTTATTTGATTTAGTATAACTGAATAAAGATGATCATGTTCAAAGATAACCAGATTTTTTGACGACCTTGCTCATGATGTGTCCCCTTTCCTTCCTAATTTATTCTTCACACATATACTTATTTCTCTGATATATTTCTGATATCTTACTTTGCCTCTTGATACTGGCAGAAATATTCTCTTCCTCCTTT